>NC_069500.1:979178411-979478411 GCF_027579735.1 Bombina bombina | reverse complement strand
TTACCGCACCGCAAACAACCACAAACAGTCCATATGCACAACCGCAAACTCCCCATTTGCACAAGGTTGATACCAAGCTAGCCATGTCCCGTTCCTTGTCCTCACTGATGTCATTGAAGGTCTCTTCCTCCACCCAACCACGTACAACACCAAGGGTCTCTGAAAGGTGACAACAAGCCCCCTGGGACGCCTGCTGTGTTTGGTCTTCCACCTCCTCAAAGCCACCTTCCTCCTCTGACTCCTCTTCTTCAGACTCCTCTCTCTGCGTTGCCTCTCTCTGCATTATTATAAGGTGTGTTAAGTAGTACTATTCCTATCAGTTTAATCCCTGTTACATCCCCTATCAGGGGACGTGTATATGGCATCGGTTTTAGGAACTGGGAGATGGAAAAAGATGCTTGGTCGGTCCTCCTACTTCAAATTTGGGGCACAGCGCGTGCAATCGTGGCCGGACTTTTAGCTGACGGACATTTGGCAGACGGACATTTGGACGAAACACAAGTGGATGTCAGATCCGGCCACGAGATAGATAGATTTGATAGATAGATAGATACATAGATTATATAGATAGATCAATAGATGCAATAGATACATTTGATAGATAAGATAGATAGATACATTTGATAGATAAATAGATAGATTTGATAGATAGATAATTTCCCAGACAGAGAATTTCAAGACGTGCTTCTGGGACCCATGGTAAGGTTCCCAGAGGCAGTTGCGGCACCAGGGTATGTGTATATGGCATGAATTTTAGGAACCGGGAGATGGAAAAAGATGCTTGGTCGGTCCGGCCACGAGATAGATAGATTTGATAGATAGATACATAGATTAGATAGATAGATCAATAGATGCAAAAGATACATTTGATAGATACGATAAATAGATCAATAGATGCAATAGATACATTTGATAGATACGATAGATAGATTTGATAGATAAATAGATAGATTTGATAGATAGATAGATAGATAGATAGATAGATAGATAATTTCCCAGACAGAGAATTACAAGATGTGCGGGCTGGGACCCATGGTAAGGTTACTTCCTTTTGCACAATCGAGTACAGGTTGGGGATTGCCTTTTGTCCATTGAAATTTCGGCCGGGTACCCTCCACTGCGGTGTCCCCTATCAGGGGACGTGTATATGGCATGGATTTTAGGAACCGGGAGATGGAAAAAGATGCTTGGTCGGTCCTTCTACTTCAAATTTGGGGCACTGCGCGTGCAATCTACTATGCCACCAGATATAAGTGGTGTGTTAAGTAGTACTATTCTTATCAGTTTAATCCCTTTTATGTCCCCTATCAGGGGACGTGTATATGGCAGGGATTTTAGGAACTGGGAGATGGAAAAAGATGCTTGGTCGGTCCGGCCATGAGATAGATAGATTTGATAGATAGATAGATAGATAGATAGATACATAGATTAGATAGATAGATCAATAGATGCAATAGATACATTTGATAGATACGATAGATAGATTTGATAGATAAATAGATAGATTTGATAGATAGATAATTTCCCAGACAGAGAATTACAAGACGTGCGGTCTGGGACCCATGGTAAGGTTACTTCCTTTTGCACAATCGAGTACAGGTTGGGGGTTGCCTTTTTTTTTAAATGTACACTTACACTACTATTAAACAAGATATGAGTGGTGGCACTGGGCAAGTGGGCCCAGTATAAGCTGTGAGCCTGAAACAAAAAAGCAGACTGATGTTTCACAGTCCAAAAAGTTTTTTTTGTTTTTAAATGTACACTTACACTACTATTAAACAAGATATGAGTGGTGGCACTGGGCAAGTGGGCACAGTATATGCTGTGAGCCTGGCACACATGCTGGCAGGCAGGCAACTGCAATTAGATTACACAGGTAGACTGATGTTTCACAGCCAAAAAAGTTTTTTTTTTTTTAATTTACACTAATGTTACACCAGATATGATTGGGGGCACTGGGCAAGTGGGCACAGTATACGCTGTGAGCCTGGCACACATGCTGGCAGGCAGGCAACTGCAATTAGATTACACTAGCAGACTGATGTTTCACAGTCAAAAAAGTTTTTTTTTTTTTAAATTTACACTACTGTTACACCAGATATGAGTGGTGGCACTGGGCAAGTGGGCCTGGCACACACGCTGGCAGGCAGGCAACTGCAATTAGATTACACTAGCAGACTGATGTTTCACAGTCAAAAAAGTTTTTTTTTTTTAAATTTACACTACTGTTACACCAGATATTAGTGGTGGCACTGGGCAAGTGGCTTGGCAGGCAGGCAACTGCAATTAGATTACACAGGGAAAAAAATTATGTTCTAGCCCTAAAAGGGGCCTTTTGGGGTGCTGTCCTTACAGCAGAGATCAGATGAGTCCTTCAGGACTGTAGTGGACACTGAATACACTAGCCTAGCTATCAATTTCCCTATTAAATCAGCAGCAGCTACACTGTCCCTCCTCTCACTAACAATGCAGCTTCCGAATTAATCTAAAATGGCTGCTGTTCAGGAGCTGGGAGGGTCTGGGAGGAAGGGTATGCTGCTGATTGGCTGGAATGTGTCTGCAGACTGTGAGATACAGGGTCAAAGTTTACTCAATGATAACGAAAAGGGGCCGGATCGAACATTGCATATGTTCGCCCGCCGCGGCGAATGTGAACATGCTATGTTTGCTGGGAACTATTCGCCGGCGAACTATTCGTGACATCACTACCTCTCAGTTGTCTTGCTTAAAACTGGACTCCTTTCAATGAGAGCATGGTAAGGTCAACTCAGGAGTGTGCGTGTGTCTTAGAACTATAACATTATTGTAAACATTGTTGCAAACACTACTGCCGTATAGTTCTCAGTACACATACGCTTTCCTGAGCTTACCTCAGTATGCTCTCATGCAAGGTTTCAATAAAGGATAAAAAGATAAGGTCCATTTAATAACTTAGAACTTTTTTTTTATTATTGTACATTCTATCTGATTTATGAAACTTTAATTTTGAAGCACGTCATTTTAAATTTCCATTATGATGTTCATTATTAATCATATTTTATTTTCTTCTGTGATAATTGTGGACATTCTTCCGTGCCTTCTTTCTAATTTTTACCTTTGCAATTTCATTTGATTACTTATTAGATTAAACAAGAATACTCTGGAGTTATCCTTTCACAGTGCTAGAGTGCATGTTAAAAAAAAAAATGTTAACAGCAAGAAATAAATTCTCTCAGAAAAATCAATAACACATTGCATTATCATTGCATATGTACATATGGGTGTTCTGTTTTAGTAGCCTTTCAATATGTGTCACCACTGTGCACAGCAAGGAAATAATTGAATGCTCTTAAAACTTTCAAGAAGAAGCAAGAGAATTACAACTGCAATGCTATAATGATACATCCAACCACACTTGTTACATATTTCAACCTCAGTTTGTATTAAAGACACATAATGGCCAGATTGAATATGAAGCAGATTAATAGGGGGGGGGGGGGTCTTAGGAACCACCTCTGCTTTTTATTCCTAGAAAAGGTTTTCAGAGTATTTATATTTAGTATTATTTCAATTCATATAACATTTTGAAGATATGTAATTATAGATTTGATAGTTAATCTATAATATAGCTAAAACATATATTTAATATGGTTGATTTATATAACATAGATGTATTTAGACAGATTCTGTTTCTAGGAGATTCTAGCACATTCCTCTCTACTCATGCACGGCACGGATTAGCACAATTGGAGACCTAGCTTAATGTGTAAGGGGTAAAATATGTTGCACCAAGCACAACATGAGTACATTAAAATAAAGTGTTACACTCATATATACACTATCTGATAAAAAAAAATTGTATAAATATTTTAAAAAAATTTGGGTTCCAAAGTACATGGTATAGGACAAGGTGTTTGACATGAAATAGATATTATGTGTGTGTGTGTGTGTGCATATATATATATATATATATATATATATATATATATACAGTATATATACATACATACACGCACACACACACTTGGAGCCCTTCCCAGACAAATACATTTAACATTAAATAATATTACTATTTATTCAATTTTAGTATTTTATTAGGTTTTACTGTGTTTTAATGGAAATATTTCACATTCCAATGTTCTTCACATAAAAGAAAATGTTCTTTGTATTATAAAATGATAAGAACATTTTCTTCTGTGTAAAGAACTATGGCCTGAATGTGAGGTATGGCTATACCTCTGAAAAGTTGGCCTTTGCGAGCGGAAAATAGTCAGCTCACCCATATTACAAGTTGCAGCGGTTCGGCTATACCGTTAGCATTTTAGCTTATACTGCAACTCTCCATTCTGCACTCAAAAAATCGCTTTTGAGTGTGGAATTGTCAGATCACCAGTATTACAGGTTGTGCGGCAGGCTATTCTGCTAGTGTTATAGCTTATACCGCAATGATCCATTCCGCTATCAAAGACCAGTAGTTATGGATTTTGCAAAACAAAAATGTTTCACAAAACTCAAATGTTTTAACCCCTAAACTGCCACCCCACATTGCAAATACTATACTAAACCTATTAACCCCTAATATGCTACCCCCTGCATTGCCAACACTAAATTAAAGTATTAATCCCTAATCCGCCGCCCACCCAAATCGCCAACACTAAATAAACCTATTAACCTCTAATCCACCGCCCACCCACATCGAGACTACATAAATTAAAGTATTATCTCCTAATCTGTCATCCCCCTGCATCACAATTACTATAATAAACCTATTAACCCCTAAACCGCAGACCCCCCACATTGCTAATACTAAAATAAACCTATTAACCCCTAAACTACTGCCCCCACATCTCGACACACTAAATTAAACTATTAACCCCTAAACCTAACACCCCCCTGACTTTAAATGAAAGATACAATAAAACTAGCTTAAAATAATAAAAACTTACCTGTGAAATAAAAAAAATCTAATCTTAACCTATAAATAAACCTAACATTACTATTTTAAAAAAATAAAATAAACTAAAACTAAAAAACCTAAATTACAAAATTAAAAAATCTTAACACTACGAAAAAAAACAAAAACTAAAATTACAAAAAATAAAAAAATCGAAGAATACAAAAATAAAATATGAAATTATCCAAAATAATAAAAATTAAATATAATCTAATACCCCTATAAAAGCAAAAAAGCCACCCCAAAATAAAAACACCCCCTAATCTAACACTAAACTACCAATAACCCTTAAAAGGGCCTTTTGCAGGGCATTGCCCTAAAGTTTAACAGCTCTTTTACATTAGAAAATTACAAAGTACCTCCTAACAGTAAAAACCCCCACCCAACAAACCCCCTAAAATGAAAAATAAAGTCTTAAAAAAACCTAAGCTACCCATTGCCCCTAAAAAAAAAACTAACACTGACCCCAAAAAATGTACTCACCTTTCCTGAAGTCCAGACATCCATCTTCTTGAAGGTAGCGTAAAGTCTTTATCCAGTCGGCGACATCTTCATCCAGCGCCGGGGCCATCTTCTTTCTTCATCCCAGTGGAGCGGAGCTGTAGTGGCATGGAGCAGGTTTGCCGATGGTGCGGACGTCCAACACAGAGCCTTCTCTTCATGTGATCTCTGCCGCACACTAAAGATTGAATGCAAGGTACCCCTTTTTATATTGGGATACCTTGCATTCCTATTGGCTGAAATTTTGAAATCAGCCAATAGGATGAGAGCTGCTTAAATCCTATTGACTGTTCAAATTAGCCAATAGGATTTAAGCAGCTCTCATCCTATTGGCTTATTTCAAAATTTCAGTCACTAGTTTAATTTAGTTTGTCGCGATGCGGGAGCGGCGGTTTAGGGGTTAATAAGTTTATTTTAGTAGTTGTGATGCGTGATGTTGGCGGTTTAGGGGTTAATACATTTATTTAGTGTTGGTGATGTCGGGGGGTGGCAGATTAGGGGTTCATATCTTTATTTAGTGTTGGGGATGCCAGGGGCGGTGGATTAGGGGTTAATAACTTTATTTAATGTTGGCGATGTTGGGGGGGGCAGAGGATTAGGGGTATTTAGACTAGGGGTTTATGTTAGGGTGTTAGATTTATAACAAACTTTCTTGTCTCCATAGACATCAATGGGGATTGCGTTGCATGGGAATGTCAAGTCAAGACTTGTCTTTTGTGCGGTATGGAGCATATTGTATCATAACGCACAACACAAGAAGGTTTTTTAGTAACTTGTAATGGCAGCGCTATGGAAAGTGAGATACCACTAAATTTTTAGTGTTATTTACGCACCGGGTTTAGAGCATAACTTGTAATTTAGGTCATTGTGAATGTGAAATATTCATAACTCACTTCGGGTTTAATGCAGTTGGTTTAACACAGTGTGCTTCCCAGTGCAGACAACTGGAATGAAGTGTCCCACCAAAATATAAAACAAATAGGTCTATACTCACAATGGTATTGGTACAATGATAATATTATGCTGAAAGAGCATACTAGGGTATCACAGTGTCCCAGATCACTGTCTTTGGCAATCCCCTCTGAGGCAGTCTCTGCAAACAGTGGAATAAGACTCCAAAAAAAAGGGGTTAATATTAGAAGCGAATCTGCTTTTAATTAAAAACAATAATATAAAAATGGTACAATATTAAAATAGTAACTTGTACAAAAGCACAAATGCAACTCGTTTCTCAGCATACAAACGCTGTTTCCTCAGGTGCCTGATACACATCTCTAAAAGCAAGTAATATACTGGGAAATGGTTTGCAAACTAAATTGTTTTAACTTGCACCTTTTCAACCAACAGTAACAAGCAATTGATTAGAGAAGCAGTAATGACCCAAGGAAGAAAAAAGATTGTTTTACTCAATATGTGCTGCTTGTTTCTTTGAGATAACGCAGTAGCAGGAAGGATGGTTATTGAAGCTCAGTATCTTGAGACTGTGTATTTATCATAGCTTGGTCTACATTATAAACAGCCACTAAATAAGTGCCAGGATCATTTGCATGTTTTTTTTTAAGTGAGACATTTAATAATAAATGCACTGCTCCAACGAGTCATGCAGCAAGTAACAAAATCTTGATACCAAGATAATGAAGAACATTTGATATCAGAAGTAAATTGAAATAGGTTTAAAATTGGTATGCTCTATCTTACTCATGAAAGAAAAACTTGAGGTTTTATGCCCCTTCTTGGGTTTTTTTAAGCATTTGGGGCAAATTCTTCTTGCTTAATCTCTCTTAAAGGGCCTGATGATCTAAAATTCTGGCAAGATTAGCTAAGAAGTCTCAACAGTACAGCGAGAACCCTCAAGTCAAAATATTTTAGAAAGGTCAGTTTTAGCATTAGAGCAATGCAGAATGTTGGATAGGAAGCAGAGACACTTACATTACAATATAATGCTCAATAAATGCCCAAATGATATAAGGAGATTTCTCTTTATGTAGGTAATTATCATGAAGCCCTAAGTCTTATTAACCAATGCTCATATCTTTCAGAAAACCTTGAACTAGTTTAATGAGTTTTATACATATTTAGTTTGCACAAAAATACAGTTAGATGTTCTGATCATTAAAACATTTCATAACGCAAAGAAACAACATCTAGAGAGAAAAGTGAAACTAACTGGTCATATATAGATGGCATATGTTAAAGGGACATGAAACCTATAAACATGTTTCATGATTCAGAAAGAACATACAATTTTAATCAACTTTCCAAATTACTTCTATTACTTTATTTTCTTTGTTCATTTTGTATCATGTGTTGAAAAGCAAATATAGGTAGGTTTAGGAGCTGGAAGCTAGCTACTAATTGGTGGCTGCACAAATATACCTCTTATTATTGGTTTACCAATTTGTTTAACTAGCTCCCAATAGTGCATTGCTGCTCTTTCAATAAAGAATACTATAAGAATGAAGCAAAGTTTATATCTGTAGAATTAAATTGAAAAGTTGTTTAAAATTGTATGATCTATCTGAATCATGAAAGGGAAAATTTGGGTTTTATGTCCATTTAAAGAAACATTATAAAAATGGCTATTATTTATAACATAAGTATTTTAAATATAGACATATTTTCTTAATAAAATGGAAAAAAGTAATGACAACAGTAATATTTTTCTGATGAACATTTACAACTCAAACATTCCATATATTTCCAAAGTTTTTAAGCTTGATATTGTAATGTTATGACTTAACCATACATTTTTATTTCTATGAAAAAAACAACAAACAATTTATTAATTTATGTTTTTCCTTCTATGTGCTATGGTGCAGTATTTTTGTGCCTGCTGCAGTTTTGTTTTTTTAAAATTACCAGGCACATTAAACATGCAACTGTCTTCTATACCCACTGATATTTGCCCATCACACTCTGCCTCTTAGAATTTCCGTAGAAGTTCATTCCACTTGATGAAGATCTCAATGATTTAAAGACCTCAATTAATTTATTTCGTTAGATAGGTCAAATTTGTACCACACTGCTCTTATAATGATAAAAACGCTACTTGATGCAATTTACTAATTAATTTACATTTGCCTTACATTCATTTTTGCTTTACCACAAAGACTATTAAATCCTAAAAATTATATTTTATGGAGAATTAAATCGTAAGTCCACTGGTTATGATATATATTAGCTGAATATGTCGTTCTTTTCTTTCATTTTCATCCCTCTGTTCTATATGTGGGAACCATTGAAGCCCAATCAATGGGGCCTCTCTATCAAGCTCTGAATGGAGCTTGAGGCCCTGTGTTTCTGGCAAGCCTGATCGAATACGATCGGGTTGATTGACACCCCCTGCTGGTTTGGCCGCAAGTCTGCAGGGGGCGGTGTTGCACAAGCAGCTCACAAGAGCTGCTGGTGCAATGCTGAATACAGAGAGCATATTGCTCTCTGCATTTAGCGAGTTTTGTCGGACCTGATCCGCACTGTCGGATAAGGTCCGACATACCTTATGATAAATATCCCCCTTTGTCTGAATTGCTAATGTTTTGGTTTTTTTATTATTAATTTTCTTTTTTTAGTTGTCACTTATCAATGTGTGTCCTAAATGATGCTGCGTAATATATAAAAATAAATAATACATCTAATAAATACATTTACACATTGTTTGTGTATGCATGTTCAGTGTTTAAAACGTGTAAAACTCCCGATGTTGACATACTGATTGCCTGTATGTCTCTTCAGAAATGAGGCTTGTTCTTGTAATTCATAAAACAAGTAAAATATGTAGGGTATTCATCTAGTATTGCTTCTACACAGATTGCTGAAAAATTGCACACAAACCCACCTCTGTGCTAATGATCAAATATGTAGTATATCAAAGTTCTTAACATCGACTGATGAGAAGCTTCTTGCTTGAGTTCGGTAGGCTTGCAGTCCATCGGTCTAAGAGGGTTGACCCGCGAAGTGCGTACGAGTGATGATGTGTCTCCCATAAGATATAATAGGGATCATGGCTTCTGCATAACTCAGCTGGCATCGCTACACGTCGGCACTATCAGCTGGGGCTGGCAGGTTGGGGTGCTGTATTTGAAGTGCTTCTACACAGAGCGTTCACTGGAACAAAAAAAGTTTTCTGTGTAGGAACACTTCAAATAATACATACCTAACAACTGTAACTAAAACTAAACTACCTGCCTCACACTGGAAAATCTCGCCATTGAAACAGTGGAAAGACAAATATGGCTGACACCCTATACCTAACCTGCAGGGCTGCCCTTATTATATTGCATTACTGGCGATATATCCCAATTAAAATGCAGATTATTTCCCTGGAACACTCAGCTATAGCTATATAACTAATAAAGATAAAAACCCTTAATATTAACTATATTATATTATAACTATAGGATTTATGTTGATACATTTATTTACAATGTTTAAATGATATGCATATAATACATAGTAATTTAAGTATTGTATGGATTTTAAACATCATTTTTCTTTATGCAATAGTTAAAATAATATGCAATATACCGGAAAATGCATATCATTTAAACATTGTATATAAATGTAATGGTACTCTAAACTATAAGTCCAGTATCACCCTTACCCAAAGCACAATCTAACCCAGCTACATTATTAACCCCTAATCTGCCATAAACTATTTACCTAACAACCTCCTAACCCAGGGCTCAAAATGTCCACTCATTACTAGCCATTGGCGAGTGGAAATTTAACTGTAGCGAGTGAAAGTTAGTGAGTGAAGTTGAATCAACATTCACTCACTGTGGGGTGTTGTAAGTAGCAAAGTTAGCACATTGTATTTGCAAAATATACACTCCTACTGCATCACTGACATTTAGGGCTATGTGCTAAAATATTATCTGAAGGGATATTATATATCCATGAAAGGTTATTCCTCTAGTAATATAGGGACCCCATTAGGGCTTACACTGTTACATCTGAGAGGGTAAACAGGGGCAGAGAGAGGAATTGGAGAGGAAAAGTAAAATTGGAGAAAGAGTTAAGAGAGAGCGGAGAGAAACAAATAAACATATGCAAAGAGAGGTAGAGTAGTGGGCAGGATCAGAAGTGGCGAATGATATTTTTCCCTGACTAGTAGCTTAGGACTTAAAATTTTGAGCCCTGCCCTAACCTATTAATTCCTAAACCACCAATACCCCACTACAATAAACCCCCTAACCTATTAACCCCAAAACCACTAATACCCCACCACAAAAAAACTCCCTAACCTATTAACCCCTAGACCACCAATACCCCATCTGAAACTAACCCTACACTAATTAACCCCTTAACAACTTACCACCCAAGACACCTAACCTAATACCCCCTAAGTTACACACACACAAAAAAACCTGAAAATACATCAAATAAAAAAAACACTACCAAAAAAAATAAATAAAGAGTAAGGCCTATCTTAAAACTAAAGTCCCATTACAAAACTCTATACTAACACTAAAATCTGTTTTACAAATTCCACAGAAAAGGTAATTTTGCAGGGCATTGCCCTAAAGTTACTTAGCTCTTTTACTTAGCAAAAAACAAAATCCCTATTTTAAAACCAAAGTAACCTCCAACCCCAAATAAAAAGCCTTTCTTAAAAAACTTAAACTAAAAATTGCACTGATAAGGACATTTGGTATTGCATTGCCCTAAAGTGATTATAGCTCTGTTACTTTTAAAAATAAATTCATATTCTAAAAAAACACATCTGATTTATTATGATATTGATTTTTTTAAATAAATAAAACTTTTATTAAGCTGTATTCTATCAATGTCTTGCTGGTGATTCCAGTAATAAAGCTGATCTGCACTTGAAATCAGGTGAGTTTCCTCCATTTGGTATATTCCTTTGTGTGAAGTTTCTGCGCTATTCTGGACCACTCTCTTTTGGAGGTTTAAGAAGTCTGATCTGACCGGAGTAGCAGGGAGGGATATCCAGCCTTATTCCCAGAGACACAGCGCCGCCATACCTACATATGTCAGTCTATTCTAAAAAATAACCCACCCTAAAACAATCCCTATTCTAAAAAAAGATTGCACTTAGAAGGGCATTTGATAGGGCATTGCCCTTAGAAGGGTGTTTTGGTAAGGCATTGCCCTAAAATGTTACAGCTCTTTTGGGCTGAAAGAAAAAAATGTCCTATTCTAAAAAAAACCTAAGCTAAAAAAAACCCTATCCTAAAAAGAAGATTGCCCTGATAAGGGTGATTAATTGTGCATTGCTCTTAAAAAGGCATTTGGTAGGGCATTTCCCTAAAGTGATTATTGCTCTTTTGCCCATAAAAATAGCCCTATTATAAAAAGATCCTATCCTAAAAAAAAGTTGCTTTGGGAAGGGCATTTGGTAGGGCATTTAAAGTGATTAAGTTATTTTTCAAAAAAGATCCTCTTCTAAAAAAAAACCTAAGTAAAAAATAAAAACACCTGTCTACAAAAAGCCTAACACTAAACCCCAAAGATGGTACTCACCCAACTTAAATCCGACTCCTAGGTGGGCAGCTATTACTCCTTTTCTATTTTCATCCATGGCAGTGGTCCTTCTTCCCTCTTCAACCATGTCGGCATTCCGCTGGGGATGTCCTCTTCCACCCGACTGGTCTTCATCCATCTCCTGATCTTCTGATCTTCTTATCTTCTCGTCTTTGGATCTTAAGTCACTGATGTCTTTTTCATGCAGTCACCTCCGCATACTGATATAAGGAAGGTGGTGCATATAGAACATACACCACACTCCTAGGGGGCGCTAACAATAAGCAGCAAACAGTAAGCAGATATATACAGATAATTAAGAGAATATACAATAAACCTAGCACACTTATATCAGATTATTAGAGATGACATGCTCACAAGTGGACCCAGATGATATTGGTATAATCAAATAACAAAATGTCCACACAAAGAATAATCCAAAAGAAAGAAGGCAGCTCTCTGTCATAGGACGGTCATCCAGGTGTGGCGTGATCTATAAGAGAAAGAAGCACAGAGGCGCCAACATGGCCTAGTAACGTCACGGCAGTCGGATACAAAACATCAGCAGGATAGGAAATATACTCACAAGCGTAGCGCACCCAAATGGTACTATTGTGGCAGCCTGGAACATCAAACAGTGGTCCAGCTCACTGGTGTCTCCAGCCAGATAGAGATGATCCTTGGCGAGGGCCTATCCTATGATGCCTATAAGGGCAAAAAAGGCACACACATAGCCCAGTAACGTTTGTACACCAGATAAAAAAGGATTCAAGGTTGTACTTACAGGAAACAAAGCACCACCAGGTGCAATATCAGCAGTACTGGGACCTCTCAGCCGCCCAGTGGACTGTGGAATCCAATTTGCAGGATGCAGAAAATCACCACTTTGGAAGATAGAACTAGCACACACACTCTGCCCCCAAACAGGAGCAGAATAATTGTGATAAAGCAAGTGTATATTTAAAAACTTTTATTTTAAAAACAGCGACATGTTTCTCAGCCACCACAGGCTGTTTCCTCAGGCTATGTTAAAATGTTAACAACACTTGCTTTATAAAGACAATAGAACACATAAAACTAAATCTGATAGGCTAATTGATTTCTAAAGTGTGAACACCTGTTGCACAGGTCAGCAGTTGGTAGGCATGGAAACCCCTATATTCAAAGCTCTCATATGTAACACAAACCATTTTGAGCAAATCCCAAATAAGAATAGATATCTCTGTATTAACCTCCATACCATTGCCATACCCAAAATAGACAATAGCAATAACCTTGTAACCCTTCAAATTAAGATTAAAAAATAAAAAATGGAAAACAGTAATATAACAATCACAATAAAAACATTTGTTATACACCTCAAAATAAAATAATCACAATATGTACAACAATATAATATACCCACATAAAAAAACATAAGCAGGATACATGTATTTTAATAGTCTCTATTCTACATATAATCACATAATATGCCTGACCACATGTATGTTTTATATCACAATAGATCTCTATTTTTCCTTTAGTATTATAGACCTTAATTGGTATTATATCTACATTGTACCCTCCTTTAAAGTGTGACATTTATTTCTCTGCCCTAACAAAAAAGCTCTCATATGTAACACAACCATTTTGAGCAAATTAAATAAAATGTAAAATGCAACTCTAGAGCACCTAAGCCATAGAAAGATTATTTCATTGTAAGACAGTATAAATCTTTTGGGAAAGAAAAAAAAAAAAAAAAAACCTATATTTAATATAAATGTACTAGCAAGATATTTATAATATATAATAAAAATGATAAGCCAAGAATAAAGTGTGGAATGTAATCAAAACCTAAAGCTATATCTAAATGACGTGCAGAAGTATATATATAAATATGTGTAATCATTGGTCCAACATAAAGATACCCTTGTATCCTATAAATAAGTCATCTGATCATCGTAATCTTATAAGTAATAATAATATTAAAGTGCTATACCGCTAATGTAAGAAAAAAATAATAATAAAAAAAAAAAAAAAAAAGAAAAAAAAAATGTTACACATGGCGAATTACTAAACAACCACTGTGTAGGATAATGCAAAAACAATCAGCAACCCCTATCTATGTGTGATGTGATATTGGTGTGAAAAAGTGTCGATGTGACCTAGCCTAATAGAGGCCAACAAAAAAAATAAATAAATAAATAAAAAAAAATATTGGTATTCAGAATGCTGCCATATCAAGGTTCTCATTGAGCCCATCTGGTTGGAGAGTACCTAATCTTTTAATCCAAAATGTCTCTCTTCTCCTAAGGGTCATTAGAGCATTGGGACAAGATTTTTAAATCATTTCAATAGGTGTTATTTTGATAGGGTTCTTATCTTTTTTGTGATGAGATAAAAAATGTCTGGAGACGCTGTGAGATTTGGCTTTTTTCTTAATGTTATAGGAGTGCTCTCCCCATCGTTTTTTTACCTTTCTGCAGGTGCAGCCTACATACTGGGCTCCACATTTACAGTCAAGGAGATATATCACAAAAGAAGTTTCACATGTCATGTGACTCTTAATTTTAAAAATTTCACCCGTATTCGAGGATCTAAAACTAGAAGTCCTATGACAAATATTGCTGCACATGCCACAGCGTTTCCTATAACATTTGGAGACTATATTCTTTTTAATTAAAGACCCAACATTAAAGATGTTGGAGCCTACATTGTTGTTTACAATGAATTTGTTTCTTACAATCTTACTGGGTGCTAGAACGGTCTTGAGCGTAGGTGCTCTTCTATATACAACTTTTGGTTTGGTCCCTATAATATTCCTCAGAGTGGAATCATCAGTGAGGATAGACCAGTGTTTATTAAGAATTATATTAATTGCCATATGGTTTGAATTATATCTAGTGATAAATAACAGGGGATTTATTTCTTTGAAGCCTATTTGATCTTTAGATTTTTTGTTTTTATTAATTTTAAAATAACTTGATCTATCTTCCTCCCTAACCCTATTGATCTCATGATTTATCAGATCTACCGGGTAGCCCTTTTCTAGGAATCTGTCTCCAATAACCCTTGCTTGGATATCATAGTCCTCTATTTGGGAACAATTCCTCCTTATTCTTCTAAATTGCCCATATGGGACATTTAGCTTCCAGCTCTTATAGTGATTGCTTTCATAATGCAGAAAGCTGTTGCAGTCAACAGTCTTAAAAAAAGGTTTTAGACCCCACTTTACCATCAGTAGTTTTACTCAGAACTAAGACAAGAAAATCAATTTCTTGCCGCTGGATATTCTGAGTGAAAGATATACCAAAATTGTTGTGGTTAAGATGATCAATAAACTTATGTATGTCCTCTTCCGACCCTTTGAATAAAAAAATAAGGTCATCTATATAGTGGCCATAGAACACCAGGTTCGCCGCGAATTGCGACTCGTAGATATAAATCTGCTCAAAGTTGCCCATGAACAAATTTGCGAAACTCGGGGCGAACCTGGTGCCCATGGCCGTGCCCTTAATTTGGAGGTAGTATTTACTCTGATAGAGAAAATAGTTATGCTCTAAAATGAATTTTATGAGTTGAAGGAGAAATTCAACTTGTTCAGTGGGCATATAAATATCTTGTACAAGGTAGGAAAGTACAGCCCTAGTGCCCAACTCGTGCTGGATGTTAGAATACAGAGAACCCACATCGCAGGTGACCCACCAACAATCATCATCCAAGACACATTCATTTAATTTAGTAATCAAATCGGATGAATCTCTTATGAAAGATGGTAGCGAGATTACAAATGTCTGTAAAAAATGGTCGATATAAGCGGATAGAGAGTCCGTAAGACTCCCTATACCCGCAATAATAGGTCTACCCTGAGGTCTGAATGGGTCTTTGTGCACTTTTGGCAGATGGTAGTAAAAAGCAGTACAGGGGTATTTAGGGAGACAATAGTCTCTTTCATTTTTGTTTAAAATACCCATGTCCAAGCCCTTCTGTAGAAGTTCTTGTAATGATTCTAAAAATGCCAAAGTGGGGTCTCCATGTAGGATTTTGTAATATTCCTTATCATTCAAGATCCGATCAGCCTCTGTAAGATAGTCCTGCATATTTTGCAGGACTATTCCCCCACCCTTGTCCGCCTGTCTGATGACCAGATCAGATCTATTCATCAGACTATTGAGGGCTTGTCTTTCCTTATGGTTAAGGTTATTTTTATATCTCAATTTTTTCTGTTTTTTTGCTAATTTTTCAAGATCTGCCATAACAAGATTAGAGAAGATCTCTATATGGTTACCATTATTCCTTGGAGGCATAAAGCTAGATTTAGGCCTTAGGTTAGTGTGAATATAATCATCAAAGAGGTCTTCCATGAGCATGCAGGGTTCATAAGTGAAACAACCCTCACTCAAATGAGAATCCATATGATCAGTAGTTATGGGTCTCAAATTATCATTTTTAAGTTTTTTGTCTGCAGAATATTTTTGCAGGGATAATTTCCTAACATAACTGTTAACATCCACGAATAATTCGTAGATGTGAAAGTTATTAGAAGGGCTGAAAGACAGACCCCTACCTAGTACTCTAATCTCATCATCGCTTAAAGTATGCAATGAGAGATTAAAAATTCCTTTTTTGTATATCTCTAATTTCTCTTTTTTGCGGGTGATTGATTTCCCTCTGGTTCCTCATTTGCGAGTCGTCTTTTTTGTCTTTGAGGATATACCGGTCCCATAGGACCGTGCCACCCCGGAGGTTCCTGGTTGAACCGCCCCCCCCCCTAAAAAAGGCATATTAGAACTATTTGTACTAGTGGTCGGTTCGTTGTCAGCATTTTGTAGTGCCTGATATCTATTCTGATGTACAAAATTGGGCACTTGTGATCTCTGATCTGTATCTTGGTATCCCAATGCTCTATTTGATGATCTGTTGTCATTAGAAAAAGAAGGTACTCTTGCATGTGGAGACCTATTGTCATTAGAAAAAGATGGTGCTCTTATATGTGGAGACCTATCATGTTTGTTAAAATGTGTATTGGAGGGGGGCGGAGCCAACTACCAAGAGGATCAGACGTGTTCTCCTGCAGCTCCTGATTCTTAAGCTATATTATGGAATATAAATCCTGTAACTTTTCCCTTTTGTTTGTGGAGGACTTCAGATATAATCCTTAGGCTATGAACCGCTTGGAAATTAATTACTCGCGAGGACTCAGAGATACTAAGCACTGCTAAAGTGTAGTGAAGCCATGTGGGGATCAACGCCATTTTAACTACTGTTCTCATCTCACAACCTCCAGTTAGCCTGACCTACTAAGGTTTATAGGCTCTACTATTGATGATGGAGGAACCTCATTCGGAAATAAGAGCCTGCCTGTTGGAATTGGGATCTCGCATGACAGACTACTTCATCAGCCTGAGAGACACTGTTAGATGCGGCTCTGAGCTTATTGAGGCACCTGTGACTGCAATGGAGGAGCAAGTGGCGCTTCCGTTCCACACACGGCTACCAATAGCCCCAATGTCTGCGCACCAAGGTATTGTAATAGCACTGCCAAATGAGATCCAGGTGGCCTCTTCCCCGCTTAATCTGGGGGAAACTGGTGACTCAGATGAAGAGGTGGGATGTCAGCTGCTCGACATAAATTCATCCGGTTCTGGGCATTATATTTTTGAACTCGCTCCAGACCTGGGGGAACAGAGGCCTGGCCCCGATGTCTCAGTGAACTCTCCCGCATTCAGCTTCAACTTAGGCCCTCTCCAGTACCTTGGGTTAGTGACCGCTCATATGCCTGTTAAATTTCAAGAGGTGAGACCGCAAACAAGCTGTTTTGTTCGCATTGCGATCCCCTCCTGGGGATCATTCTCTCCAGTTTACTTCTGGCCTGTTAGCATGAGGCTTTGCAAGGGAACAGCGGCCACACTATTGAGGTCATCGGCCATATACTACAGGTTGGGTAAGCCTGGTATGTGGGACCCTGGAGGACGCAATTTAGTTGAGAAAGTGGTGCAGACTCTTTACATGCTCTGCTGGGAAGGTTAAGACTTTTGGATAACAATAATGGTCATGATATCGGACCCACTTCAGTCTGTATAATAGCATCTATATGATGTGTGTGGTGGCCTCATTTATGTACTAACTGATTAATTCTTACTGTCGCTATTCTGGGATAACCATCAGTAATTTTACTCAGAACTAAGTCAAGAAAATCAATTTCTTGCCGCTGGATATTCTGAGTGAAATATATACCAAAATTGTTGTGGTTAAGATGATCAATAAACTTATGTATGTCCTCTTCCGACCCTTTGAATAAAAAAATAAGGTCATCTATATAGCGGCCATAGAACACCAGGTTCGCCGCGAATTGCGACTCGTAGATATAAATCTGCTCAAAGTTGCCCATGAACAAATTTGCGAAACTCGGGGGCGAACCTGGTGCCCATGGCCGTGCCCTTAATTTGGAGGTAGTATTTACTCTGATAGAGAAAATAGTTATGCTCTAAAATGAATTTTATGAGTTGAAGGAGAAACTCAACTTGTTCAGTGGGCATATAAATATCTTGTACAAGGTAGGAAAGTACAGCCCTAATGCTCAACTCGTGCTGGATGTTAGAATACAGAGAACCCACATCGCAGGTGACCCACCAACAATCATCATCCAAGACACATTCATTTAATTTAGTAATCAAATCGGATGAATCTCTTATGAAAGATGGTAGCGAGATTACAAATGTCTGTAAAAAAATGGTCGATATAAGCGGATAGAGAGTCCGTAAGACTCCCTATACCCGCAATAATAGGTCTACCCTGAGGTCTGAATGGGTCTTTGTGCACTTTTGGCAGATGGTAGTAAAAAGCAGTACAGGGGTATTTAGGGAGACAATAGTCTCTTTCATTTTTGTTTAAAATACCCATGTCCAAGCCCTTCTGTAGAAGTTCTTGTAATGATTCTAAAAATGCCAAAGTGGGGTCTCCATGTAGGATTTTGTAATATTCCTTATCATTCAAGATCCGATAAGCCTCTGTAAGATAGTCCTGCATATTTTGCAGGGCTATTCCCCCACCCTTGTCCGCCTGTCTGATGACCAGATCAGATCTATTCATCAGACTATTGAGGGCTTGTCTTTCCTTATGGTTAAGGTTATTTTTATATCTCAATTTTTTCAGTTTTTTTGCTAATTTTTCAAGATCTGCCATAACAAGATTAGAGAAGATCTCTATATGGTTACCATTATTCCTTGGAGGCATAAAGCTAGATTTAGGCCTTCGGTTAGTGTGAATATAATCATCAAAGAGGTCTTCCATGAGCATGCAGGGTTCATAAGTGAAACAACCCTCGCTCAAATGAGAATCCATATGATCAGTAGTTATGGGTCTCAAATTATCATTTTTAAGTTTTTTGTCTGCAAAATATTTTTGCAGGGATAATTTCCTAACATAACTGTTAACATCCACGAATAATTCGTAGATGTGAAAGTTATTAGAAGGGCTGAAAGACAGACCCCTACCTAGTACTCTAATCTCATCATTGCTTAAAGTATGCGATGAGAGATTAAAAATTCCTTTTTTGTATATCTCTAATTTCTCTTTTTTGCGGGTGATTGATTTCCCTCTGGTTCCTCATTTGCGAGTCGTCTTTTTTGTCTTTGAGGATATACCGGTCCCATAGGACCGTGCCACACCGGAGGTTCCTGGTTGAACCGCCCCCCCCCCCCCGAAAAAAAGGCATATTAGAACTATTTGTACTAGTGGTCGGTCCGTTGTCAGCATTTTGTAGTGCCTGATATCTATTCTGATGTACAAAATTGGGCACTTGTGATCTCTGATCTGTATCTTGGTATCCCAATGCTCTATTTGATGATCTGTTGTCATTAGAAAAAGAAGGTACTCTTGCATGTGGAGACCTATTGTCATTAGAAAAAGATGGTGCTCTTATATGTGGAGACCTATCATGTTTGTTAAAATGTGTATTGGAGGGGGGCGGAGCCAACTACCAAGAGGATCAGACGTGTTCTCCTGCAGCTCCTGATTCTTAAGCTATATTATGGAATATAAATCCTGTAACTTTTCCCTTTTATTTGTGGAGGACTTCAGATATAATCCTTAGGCTATGAACCACTTGGAAATTAATTACTCGCGAGGACTCAGAGATACTAAGCACTGCTAAAGTGTAGTGAAGCCATGTGGGGATCAACGCCATTTTAACTACTGTTCTCATCTCACAACCTCCAGTTAGCCTGACCTACTAAGGTTTATAGGCTCTACTATTGATGATGGAGGAACCTCATTCGGAAATAAGAGCCTGCCTGTTGGAATTGGGATCTCGCATGACAGACTACTTCATCAGCCTGAGAGACACTGTTAGATGTGGCTCTGAGCTTATTGAGGCACCTGTGACTGCAATGGAGGAGCAAGTGGCGCTTCCGTTCCACACACGGCTACCAATAGCCCCAATGTCTGTGCACCAAGGTATTGTAATAGCACTGCCAAATAAGATCCAGGTGGCCTCTTCCCCGCTTAATCCGGGGGAAACTGGTGACTCAGATGAAGAGGTGGGATGTCAGCTGCTCGACATAAATTCATCCGGTTCTGGGCATTATATTTTTGAACTCGCTCCAGACCTGGGGGAACAGAGGCCTGGCCCCGATGTCTCAGTGAACTCTCCCGCATTCAGCTTCAACTTAGGCCCTCTCCGGTACCCTGGGTTAGTGACCGCTCATATGCCTGTTAAATTTCAGGAGGTGAGACCGCAAACAAGCTGTTTTGTTCGCATTGCGATCCCCTCCTGGGGATCATTCTCTCCAGTTTACTTCTGGCCTGTTAGCATGAGGCTCTGCAAGGGAACAGCGGCCACACTATTGAGGTCATCGGCCATACACTACAGGTTGGGTAAGCCTGGTATGTGGGACCCTGGAGGACGCAATTTAGTTGAGAAAGTGGTGCAGACTCTTTACATGCTCTGCTGGGAAGGTTAAGACATTTGGATAACAATGATGGTCATGATATCGGACCCACTTCAGTCTGTATAATAGCATCTATATGATGTGTGTGGTGGCCTCATTTATGTACTAACTGATTAATTCTTACTGTCGCTATTCTGGGATAACTCTGGACAGGTGCTGGCTAACATGGCACTGAATTTTGAAGCAACATTGGGACATGTGTTTATGTCCTCCAAGAACGTTATAGATTGGAGGTTGATGTGTGACAGATCGTTATGGTATTGGCTTTGCTGCATATTCCAGCTGTCGTTCCCCTAACACAGTTGGAGTGGTTTAAAGTAGCAGAGGTCCCTGGAGTATGTTAGTGACAATCTCCCAAGTGTTTTGGGGACTCCTCTCTACTACACTTACATTTATAGAAGCCTGCCAACACCCTTATATTTAGCATTCTAATGATAACACTGTTATTTTTCATGTTTATGAATGTTTGGTTTGTATGTTGAATATTCACTGAGTCATATTTCCTCAGTCTAAATAATCTAGTGTAACATAAGGTATTCATTTTGGCATGCTACCTTCATGACCATGTTATAGTCACACGCACTTATGTTATTATCTCTCATCCCATTGCGACATAAACTGATTTTGTTACCCCTTTAATTTATTAGAGGGTTCTACATATTTCATGAGGCCAATGTATCTAAGTTGTACATTATACTAATTAAGCCGCTGCAATGCACTTAACCTTTTAACTTAGTCTATACTTAGGGTGACTGACCCTGATAATGTAAAAGATATTGTTATTTATTGCTGACACTGGTCCCATAATATTTCATAATTTGGAAGCATCTACTTGTAATGCTTCATAACTCCACTACTGTCGCTATCCAATATTCTCACCATAAGTATTAAATACCTAGGCCCCCAATATCTTTGATGGCAACCCTTCTTTGCAGTATGGCTACTTTTGCACATATATTCACAATATCGGGATTACTAATATATATGCTTTAACAGTAATTTCTGATATCCTCTCTAGTTCCCTTAATGTTCTGTTGAAATATGGTTGATAATGTTCCTTTTTTAATGTTTGAGATTTACATGTTGGAAACTTTCCAAACCACTAGCTGGTTATAACTCAGGATGATTTACCAGTATGAATAACTCCACAGAGCTGTTTAACATAACTTTTGCTTCGGCCTCCTTGTGTTAGTAGATATAGCGTGGTTTATTACCTATGATTTTGTACTGATTGCTCCTTCCTAATACTCTAACGGGCATACCCCCCACGCTAGCTTCGCATACTTAAGCTTCTAGACTACTGCAAACAAGCATTTAATCTATGCTCGGTATAATGGGAACTCTCTCCTATTACATACTTGTGTTTGTACATACTATACCCTGAATCCTAGCCTACAACAACAGTGCTATATGTATTGAAACGGTTGTAATATACTTTTGTGTATACTAGTCATGTGAGAAACGTACTTTAATGTGACTCAATTATATGTTTTTTGTTGCAACAAGTTTATAACCTTATTATATACGAGTCAGGATAATCACAATGTCTTTATATCCAATATATGCAATTCCTTCAAAGGCTAGGTTTAAGTCATCCTTACACGCTTTTACTGTAACACAGCAATTTTTTTAGGCTATTTGTTCGAGTAATAGTTCACATCTCAGTAATTGAGACACTATCTTCTATATATATATATATATATACCATAAGATGTAATTTTGTCCCCAATAAGATGTACAGCACTCTGATATTCATGAATAGCTGCTATGGGTATAATTCCTACTATCCCATACAGGCCCTCTCTTTCACCAGATGAATGCTCATGCTCCTTTAGGGTGTCCATGCTTATCTTTTTACAGCTTTTAATATACACAAATCACCTCAAGCTTGAAATATGATACTTTTCTCAGCTCATAATATTATTTCTTTAGTGTGACTCAAAATTGTGATGTCTCAGCTGTTATATAGCAATAGAAATGCAACCGTATACTTACCTCTTCTAATTTATCAATGCTCTTGCTCATATTACTTGTACATAATAGTTGTCTTGATTGAGCCTCTCTCCTCCCTTTCCCGCTGGTACTTATGCCTGCGGGTCATATCCATTCTCCTTTTTCCCACATTGCCTATAGGTGGCACTCCCCCAGGAGAGGGGCTCACCCTGAGGTCCCCTAGGCCCCCCAGTCCCCAACTACTCTAACGTCCCCCCTCCACTTGATCATAATATATTATATGTTTCCAGGCCCCCTCTATAGGATTACAAAAGCTTAGATGAGTGGGATTTTGTTTACCTCAAGTAATAATACTCTAGTCCCACCTAAATTTGTTTCTGGTGAGGACATACTAATTGGCTCCGCCCCCCGCCTCCCCCCCCACCCCTCCTATTATATTTCGAGCGGCTCTCGCCCGCTGCATCCCTCTTCCCCATATAACTATAGAGTCACCTCCTCCCTAGTCTTTCACTTAATTGATTAGCCACCTTACTTCTCTTTGTATATAGCTAGGAGAGGACCATTTTTGCTTATATTACATTTGTTATACTCTAAAACAAAACTGAAGTCTCTTTATGTGATAGCCCACATTATATGGAAATGTTTGAGATACCAGATTACATTGTCTCCTAATTATGCTCTGTACACATTGTCTTGTGAATGTCTTGAGACATACCCTATTCTCTGTATACTCTGTATTGGTTTTTGACTTCAATAAAAAATTATTAAAAAAAAAAAAAAAAAAAATGTGTATTGGAAGTAGAAGTAGAGTCTCTGCTCCTAAAATTAGGATGGTTAACTTCTCTCTGTGTCTGATAGGATGATGATGATTGATCAGAATAATATACCTTATTATCAGGTGTATATGTGTCCCGCATATGATTATTCTGTCTCCAGGTGAAATTTCTATTCTCTGGTTTTATTCTGTCTCCACCCATATATTGATGTTGGGATCCATATTGTCTCCTATCTCCTGATTGTTGCCCACCTCCGTTGTTATAACCTCTATCATTATGGGTAGATATGTGTGATCTGGATGTACATTGAATACGATTGTAAGTGAAAACCTGACCTTTGGTGTAATCCTCATTGTCTCTCTCCATCTTTTTATTTTTGTTAGCAATAATTTGTTCCTGATACTCGTCTGCTTTATCATACGTGTTTTTTCTCAATTCTTCAAATTGAGGAAGTGATTTGTGTATATCTATGTCCTTTTGTAAATTGTCAATTTCCTGTCCTACTTCATTTACCAAAACTTGCCTATGTTTAATAAGTATATCCATAAGGGTCAAGGAACATGTATTTAAGGCATTTTCCCATTCTTTAATTACTTCTTCATTGTTTTTAAAAGAGCAGTTTTTGAACATTCTAAGCCCCCTAGGGATTTGGTTTTTACTTTTGTATTTCTTAAGTGTGTCCAAATCCCACCAATGGCGGTGTTCAGTTTTAAGTAAATTTTCAAGTTTGTTAAAAGCAGACTGGAGAGACAGTGGTGGATTAAGTGTACCAGAGCCTGATTGTTCGACATTAACCCTTCTATTTGCTCTTTCAGAGGAAGACAACATAGTGATGTTAATTTAGCCCCAATATAGGAAAGATATTAAAAATGTCAGTGTTTTGTCTATTAGGCTATATTCCCTACAGGACTAGAACAGTGGAAAGATAAATATATACTACAATAAGAACACTATACAATGAGAAGCAGCTCCCCTAGTCGTGACCAAGCAAATGTGATAACAAAAGATATAAGGAGGGTGGTGCATATAGATCATACACCACACTCCTAGGGGGCGCTAACAATAAGCAGCAAACAGTAAGCAGATATATACAGATAATTAAGAGAATATACAATAAACCTAGCACACTTATATCAGATTATTAGAGATGATATGCTCACAAGTGGACCCAGATGATATTGGTATAATCAAATAACAAAATGTCCACACAAAGAATAATCCAAAAGAAAGAAGGCAGCTCTCTGTCATAGGACGGTCATCCTGGTGTGGCATGATCTATTTACAAAAGGACATAGATATACACAAATCACTTCCTCAATTTGAAGAAAAAACACGTATGATAAAGCAGACGAGTATCAGGAACAAATTATTGCTAACAAAAATAAAAAGATGGAGAGAGTCAATGAGGATTACACCAAAGGTCAGGTTTTCACTTACAATCGTATTCAACGTACATCCAGATCACACATATCTACCCATAATGATAGAGGTTATAACAACGGAGGTGGGCAACAATCAGGAGATAGGAGACAATATGGATCCCAACATCAATATATGGGTGGAGACAGAATAAAACCAGAGAATAGAAATTTCACCTGGAGACAGAATAATCATATGCGGGACACATATACACCTGATAATAAGGTATATTATTCTGATCAATCATCATCATCCTATCAGACACAGAGAGAAGTTAACCAGCCTAATTTTAGGAGCAGAGACTCTACTTCTACTTCCAATACACATTTTAACAAACATGATAGGTCTCCACATATAAGAGCACCATCTTTTTCTAATGACAATAGGTCTCCACATGCAAGAGTACCTTCTTTTTCTAATGACAACAGATCATCAAATAGAGCATTGGGATACCAAGATACAGATCAGAGATCACAAGTGCCCAATTTTGTACATCAGAATAGATATCAGGCACTACAAAATGCTGACAATGAACCGACCACTAGTACAAATAGTTCTAATATGCCTTTTTTAGGGGGGGGGCGGTTCAACCAGGAACCTCCGGTGTGGCACGGTCCTATGGGACCGGTATATCCTCAAAGACAAAAAAGACGACTCGCAAACGAGGAACCAGAGGGAAATCAATCACCTGCAAAAAAGAGAAATTAGAGATATACAAAAAAGGAATTTTTAATCTCTCATCGCATACTTTAAGCGATGATGAGATTAGAGTACTAGGTAGGGGTCTGTCTTTCAGCCCTTCTAATAACTTTCACATCTACGAATTATTCGTGGATGTTAACAGTTATGTTAGGAAATTATCCCTGCAAAAATATTTTGCAGACAAAAAACTTAAAAATGATAATTTGAGACCCATAACTACTGATCATATGGATTCCCATTTGAGCGAGGGTTGTTTCACTTATGAACCCTGCATGCTCATGGAAGACCTCTTTGATGATTATATTCACACTAACCTAAGGCCTAAATCTAGCTTTATGCCTCCAAGGAATAATGGTAACCATATAGAGATCTTCTCTAATCTTGTTATGGCAGATCTTGAAAAATTAGCAAAAAACAGAAAAAATTGAGATATAAAAATAACCTTAACCATAAGGAAAGACAAGCCCTTAATAGTCTGATGAATAGATCTGATCTGGTCATCAGACAGGCGGACAAGGGTGGGGGAATAGTCCTGCAAAATATGCAGGACTATCTTACAGAGGCTGATCGGATCTTGAATGATAAGGAATATTACAAAATCCTACATGGAGACCCCACTTTGGCATTTTTAGAATCATTACAAGAACTTCTACAGAAGGGCTTGGACATGGGTATTTTAAACAAAAATGAAAGAGACTATTGTCTCCCTAAATACCCCTGTACTGCTTTTTACTACCATCTGCCAAAAGTGCACAAAGACCCATTCAGACCTCAGGGTAGACCTATTATTGCGGGTATATGGAGTCTTACGGACTCTCTATCCGCTTATATCGACCATTTTTTACAGAAATTTGTAATCTCGCTACCATCTTTCATAAGAGATTCATCCGATTTGATTACTAAATTAAATGAATGTGTCTTGGATGATGATTGTTGGTGGGTCACCTGCGATGTGGGGTCTCTGTATTCTAACATCCAGCACGAGTTGGGCATTAGGGCTGTACGTTCCTACCTTGTACAAGATATTTATATGCCCACTGAACAAGTTGAGTTTCTACTTCAACTCATAAAATTCATTTTAGAGCATAACTATTTTCTCTATCAGTGTAAATACTACCTCCAAATTAAGGGCACGGCCATGGGCACCAGGCTCGCCCCGAGTTTCGCAAATTTGTTCATGGGCAACTTTGAGCAGATTTATATCTACGACTCGCAATTCGCGGCGAACCTGGTGTTCTATGGCCGCTATATAGATGACCTTATTTTTTTATTCAAAGGGTCTGAAGAGGACATACATAAGTTTATTGATCATCTTAACCACAACAATTTTGGTATATCTTTCACTCAGAATATCCAGCGGCAAGAAATTGATTTTCTTGACTTAGTTCTGAGTAAAACTACTGATGATAAAGTGGGGTCTAAAACCTTTTTTAAGACTGTTGACTGCAACAGCTTTCTGCATTATGAAAGCAATCACTATAAGAGCTGGAAGCAAAATGTCCCATATGGTCAATTTAGAAGAATAAGGAGGAATTGTTCCCAAATAGAGGACTATGATATCCAAGCAAGGGTTATTGGAGACAGATTCCTAGAAAAGGGCTACCCGGTAGATCTGATAAATCATGAGATCAATAGGGTTAGGGAGGAGGATAGATCAAGTTATTTTAAAATTAATAAAAACAAAAAATCTAAAGATCAAATAGGCTTCAAGAAATAAATCCCCCGTTATTTATCACTAGATATAATTCAAACCATATGGCAATTAATAAAATTCTTAATAAACACTGGTCTATCCTCACTGATGATTCCACTCTGAGGAATATTATAGGGACCAAACCAAAAGTTGTATATAGAAGAGCACCTACGCTCAAGACCGTTCTAGCACCCAGTAAGATTGTAAGAAACAAATTCATTGTAAACAACAATGTAGGCTCCAACATCTTTAATGTTGGGTCTTTAATTAAAAAGAATATAGTCTCCAAATGTTATAGGAAACGCTGTGGCATGTGCAGCAATATTTGTCATAGGACTTCTAGTTTTAGATCCTCGAATACGGGTGAAATTTTTAAAATTAAGAGTCACATGACATGTGAAACTTCTTTTGTGATATATCTCCTTGACTGTAAATGTGGAGCCAGTATGTAGGCCGCACCTGCAGAAAGGTAAAAAAACGATGGGGAGAGCACTCCTATAACATTAAGAAAAAAGCCAAATCTCACAGCGTCTCCAGACATTGTTTATCTCATCACAAAAAAGATAAGAACCCTATCAAAATAACACCTATTGAAATTATTTCAAAATCTTGTACCAATGATCTAATGACCCTTAGGAGAAGAGAGACATTTTGGATTAAAAGATTAGGTACTCTCCAACCAGATGGGCTCAATGAGAACCTTGATATGGCAGCATTCTGAATACCAATATTTTTTTTTATTTATTTTTTTTTTATTTTTTTTTTGGCCTCTATTAGGCTAGGTCACATCGACACTTTTTCACACCAATATCACATCACACATAGATAGGGGTTGCTGATTGTTTTTGCATTATCCTACACAGTGGTTGTTTAGTAATTCGCCATGTGTAACATTTTTTTTTTTTTTATTTTTTTTTTATTATTATTTTTTTCTTACATTAACGGTATAGCACTTTAATATTATTATTACTTATAAGATTACCATGATCAGATGACTTATTTATAGGATACAAGGGTATCTTTATGTTGGACCAATGATTACACATATTTATATATATACTTCTGCACGTCATTTAGATATAGCTTTAGGTTTTGATTACATTCCACACTTTATTCTTGGCTTATCATTTTTATTATATATTACAAATATTTTGTTAGTAAATTTATATTAAATATAGGTACATACATTTTGCATATATGATATCACAGATAGGGTTTAACATTAGTTAGTCATTGTGTCATTTTTTTTTAATTTTTTTTTATTTTATTTTTTTGGCCTCTATTAGGCTAGGTCACATTGACACTTTTTCACACCAATATCACATCACACATAGATAGGGGTTGCTGATTGTTTTTGCATTATCCTACACAGTGGTTGTTTAGTATTTCGCCATGTGTAACAATTTTTTTTTATTTTCTACTTACATTAGCGGTATAGCACTTTAATATTATTATTACTTATAAGATTACCATGATCAGATGACTTATTTATAGGATACAAGGGTATCTTTATGTTGGACCAATGATTACACATATTTATATATATACTTCTGCACGTCTTTTAGATATAGCTTTAGGTTTTGATTACATTCCACACTTTATTTTTGGCTTATCATTTTTATTATATATTACAAATATTTTGTTAGTACATTTATATTAAATATAGGTACATACATTTTTCATATATGATATCACAGATAGGGTTTAACATTAGTTAGTCATTGTGTCATTTTTTTTTTTTTTTTTTTTGGCCTCTATTAGGCTAGGTCACATTGACACTTTTTCACACCAATATCACATCACACATAGATAGGGGTTGCTGATTGTTTTTGCATTATCCTACACAGTGGTTGTTTAGTATTTAGGCTTTAGGCTATATTATATTAAACATAGGTACATAGATTTTGCATATATGATATCACAGATAGGGTTTAACATTAGTTAGTCATTGTGTCTTTTTTTTTTTTTTTTTCTTTCCCAAAAGGTTTATACTGTCTTACAATGAAATAATCTTTCTATGGCTTAGGTGCTCTAGAGTTGCATTTTACATTTTATTTAATTTGCTCCAAATGGTTGTGTTACATATGAGAGCTTTTTTGTTAGGGCAGAGAAATAAATGTCACACTTTAAAGGAGGGTACAATGTAGATATAATACCAATTAAGGTCTATAATACTAAAGGAAAAATAGAGATCTATTGTGATATAAAACATACATGTGGTCAGGCATATTATGTGATTATATGTAGAATAGAGACTATTAAAATACATGTATCCTGCTTATGTTTTTTATGTGGGTATATTATATTGTTGTACATATTGTGATTATTTTATTTTGAGGTGTATAACAAATGTTTTTATTGTGATTGTTATATTACTGTTTTCCATTTTTTATTTTTTAATCTTAATTTGAAGGGTTACAAGGTTATTGCTATTGTCTATTTTGGGTATGGCAATGGTATGGAGGTTAATACAGAGATATCTATTCTTATTTGGGATTTGCTCAAAATGGTTTGTGTTACATATGAGAGCTTTGTATATAGGGGTTTCCATGCCTACCAACTGCTGACCTGTGCAACAGGTGTTCACACTTTAGAAATTAATTAGCCTATCAGATTTAGTTTTATGTGTTCTATTGTCTTTATAAAGCAAGTGTTGTTAACATTTTAACATAGCCTGAGGAAACAGCCTGTGGTGGCTGAGAAACATGTAGCTGTTTTTAAAATAAAAGTTTTTAAATATACACTTGCTTTATCACAATTATTCTGCTCCTGTTTGGGGCCAGAGTGTGTGTGCTAGTTCTATCTTCCAAAGTGGTGATTTTCTGCATCCTGCAAATTGGATTCCACAGTCCACTGGGCGGCTGAGAGGTCCCAGTACTGCTGATATTGCACCTGGTGGTGCTTTGTTTCCTGTAAGTACAACCTTGAATCCTTTTTTATCTGGTGTACAAACGTTACTGGGCTATGTGTGTGCCTTTTTTGCCCTTATAGGATAGGCCCTCGCCAAGGATCATCTCTATCTGGCTGGAGACACCAGTGAGCTGGACCACTGTTTGATGTTCCAGGCTGCCACAATAGCACCATTTGGGTGCGCTACGCTTGTGAGTATATTTCCTATCCTGCTGATGTTTTGTATCCGACTGCCGTGACGTTACTAGGCCATGTTGGCGCCTCTGTGCTTCTTTCTCTTATAGACACCGCCGCATACTGAAGTTTAAATGCGAGTTGCCCCTTATATAGGGGTGCCCTTTCATTCCAAATGGCTAATCTTCAAATCCAAATTCAAATCAGCCAATAGAAAAAGCTTTCATTCTATGCTTCATTCTTTGAATTTGTTTTTGAAAATCAGCCAATAGAAATTCAAGGGCACCCCTATACAGGGTACCTTCTCAAGGCAATTTTTAGTTTAGGCTTTTTATGGGAGGTGAAGGGTTACTTTGGTTTCAGCATAGGGTTATTTTTGCCAGGATCCCATAAGCTACTGTAAGGATCCCATGAGCTCTGTTCATGCTAAAATGCAAACTGCACAGCAGGGATGCTGCTGGCGATTTCCCCCACTGTGCCCTACCTGGGATAGTACCAAGGACTCCAGGTTTAGAGTTTGGCTTGCTCTGTTTGTGCAACTAGATGATGTTTATTTGCAGGGGTTTGTGAAGGAATATTATCATCAGTATGTGTGTCTCTCAGCTCCACCCCCTCTGGATGCTAGACAATCAGAGAAGTGCTTTCTGACTACATATTGAACAGCCAATACCTTCATGCCTAGCTCTTGGCTGTCCCTGTTTGTTGTTGGATTTCCTGCCTGTGACTTTGCCTAAGTCTGGATACTTGTTGCCATCCTTTGAACCTTGGACTGCCCTGACATTTGGCAAAGTTTCCATTAATGTATTGAATTTCCTGTTGCAGTTTCCCAGCTCCAGGACCTTATTGACTGCTATGCCTATTTCTTTATCCTTAATCCAGCATTGCCTTTGTCTGCTGCTGCTGCTAGCAACCTGTTTTCAGCACCCTGGTATCCTTTTGCTTAGCCCAGAAGTGGGTACTACTGTCCTTGACCCTAAAGTGGGCCTTTCAGCACTTGGCTATTATCTGTCTGAACTTGTACCTGAACCTCAGCTATACATGTTTGTACAGTTTTCTTCTGTTAAATGTTTCTTGTATTTGTTTCCCAGTATAAACAATTTCAGGGTGTTACTTGATATTTGCCTGTGTGAATTTCTAATAATAAACAAAGTTGTTGTATATATTTGAGTCTCCAGGCTACTGCTATGCAATCTGCCCATTTTCTTGCTAACCCTGCGATTGCGCTCCAGTTAAAGAGGCCAGAATCATGCCAGAATGCCAGAACCTACAACTTTATGGTGCCTTGTAGGGATGGCTCAAGCCATGATAGCTGAAAGAAAGAAACGCAGCTCATGCCTTCTAAGAGTAAAAGTATTTATTTATGACAGCTTATGCGCTATATAAAATTGCACTTACAAGATAAGATTAAAATTTGTGCTGTAATGTATAAAAACCACTGGCTCTGAGTCGCATAGTCAGACGACTTTCCTGCAAGACAAGGAGATGTTGTTAATGGCCACAAAACTAGATCGGCGCCAGAACAAACTTGTGGGCCTTGGATGATCGAAGGATGTCCGTGACATTAAAGCGTTGATGATCTAAACGCGTTTCATCCTATAGCGTTAGGACTTTCTCAAGAGGAATAGATACAAGCGCTATCGGGTGTTTCCATAAATAAATCAATGTGTAATCTGATTGGGCCAGTATGTTAATAGCTTGGTCCAATAGCGGAAAAGAATCCACGGTAAGAATGAAAAGACCCGATTCACTCTATGAGCCACCTAACTAACACCTATATCATGCCGTAAATAATTAAAAACGAACACAAATTTATACATAAAAACAAGGAAGTTCAAAACACAATCAAATATTATCACCAATGTTTAAAATCACATATCATAAACTTAGAACAAATCTGCAAACACCTACAAGTGAAGTGTTTCTAAATGTGCGATAACTAAATATATTAACCCATTCTTGATAGTGATAACCTGAAAAAAAGAATACTGAATTATAAAGTGTCAGGGTATCTGCAAAAATGTCAGAGAATATTGTAAGCTTAGAGTTACATAAAGGCATTAGATCGAGATCAATGTTTAAACCCTTTTGGTGATAGGGTTTCTAATTCATGGATCCAAAACGTCTCTCTTTGACGTAAGGTCCTTAGTCTGTTGACATGTTTATTCGGTGGTATGCTCTCTATGATTTTAACTTTGAGGCAATCAGGGTTAGATCCATGTTCAGTTTTAAAATGATAGGAGACACTATGTGTATCCAGTTTATGAGTAATATTATATTTGTGTTCACTGAATCTTTTCCGCATAGTCCTCTTAGTGCGCCCAATATAAATTAGATTGCAATTGCAGCTGAGCATGTACACTATATATGTCGAACTGCATGAAAATCTGTTCTTAATGATATATTTTTTCTCATTTTTGGAATCATAGAAGTGGTCCTGTTTGCAAATATGGGAGCACATTCCATAACATGAAGCTCCACACCTTTTTGTACCTTTAGAAGTACCCAACCAGTTGTTCGTACGGACAGTTATGGAGGACTCCTCATTAATAGATCGCAACTTTGAGGGTGCCAATATATTTTTAAGGTCTCTATTTTCCTTATAGGTAATGATGGGCCTATCTGGAAGTGAGCTCCCTAATATTGGATCCGCTTTGAGAATTCCCCAATGGGGCATGAAAATTCGTTCTATAGATTTGCTACCCTGATTATAGGTGGTGATAAATCTAGTATTATCTTCTTTGTTCATTCCTATTAGATGGTTGTGGTTTTAACATATTCTGTCTGTTTATGTTGTCAACTTGTTTTTTCACCCTATCTATGAGTGCTTTATCATACCCCTTCTCCCTAAACCTATCGTCTAGAAGGCCAGATTCTCTATCATAATCTGATTGATGCGTACAATTGCTCTTAATGCGTTCGTATTGACCTAATGGGTATATTGCGTTTTCCTTCTAGAAAGATGACCCACTTTTTGCATTTAAGAGCCCATTCTTATCTGTCAGCTTTTCTGAAATTTCACACAGCTACTTGGTTATTTAATGTTTAAATAGGGGTGAGATCCAAAAAGTCAATATGTTCCTTATGTGCATTATGGGTAAATCTTAGATTAAGGTTGTTAGTGTTTATATGATTAATGAAATCAGTAATTGTTACTTCATCCCCTTTCCAAATGATGAGAACGTCATCAACAAGATGCCATGATAGTCCTGACTCTGTTGGTCCCAACAAGCTATCAGCAAATGGCAATGTTGGCCAAAATTTTCCTGGACTTGTTTCTCAGGATATCTTACATGACACGGCCTTTGCCAACTGCTTTCCAGGCAGTTAAGTTGAGCAACAATTTTACCCATAAGTATTCAGAGGATAATTTTGGCATTAGTTTCCCATTTAAGTCTACAGATAGACTATACAGAACAGTCCTCAGCACCTGAGGTTGAGCCAAACACATTATAGATATGAAACACATCACCAATGTAACCTGGCAGCAAAGTCTCACCCCTTTCTAAAGGAGGCTCAAAGCCCTTTGCTTAACTGTGGAGGTTTAGGGCACTTCATCCAGGACTTGCCCCATTTGGCCACCAAAGAATCCCAGAAAATAGTGCTTTATACCTTCTATGGCACCTGAGAGCAAAGCCAGAGTTAGGCCTACTAAAATCCCCATGACACAGCAGTCAGATCCGCAGGCCAAAAAAATGACAAAAACTAACTCTTCTGCTTCATCTAAGAGAAAGCCCTATATAAACCTAGAATATCTCCTAGGCTACTGGTTCTAAACAGAGTCCCTCAAGCACCCCAACAGGCCAAGTTTTCATTATAGCTGAACGAGAGCACATGTGAAATAATCACATAATGTGTAATACCAGGTTAGTAGCCATGGTTACTGATCAGCTGATTATTTCACCTATGTTCTAGTTCAGCTATAATTAAAACCTGTTGGGGGTACTTGAGGACTGTTGTGTCCTAGACAATAGCTGACTAATGAAAGGATAACTGAAAAAGCTGCTACATCATATAAAGGACAAATCAGACTTGACTCCCATTCCTTGCAACAGCATTCTGAGCAGCTGGCTAAGGAGATGGCACTTCCAAAGACTATCAGCTTTGAAATAAATGAGAGAAAGGATGGAGAGTGCAAAGTTATTCCAATGGCTAACCTTTGGGATCCTGACTTTGATTCTTATACCACTAATAAGGACATGGAATAGAAAAACATACAGGGAGAGTATGAAGTTAATCCTGAGACTAACCTCTTGGGTCCCGAATATGAATTTTACTCCACTGATGAGGACATGGAAGAGGATGATTTACAATGCACTAGTGCCTCTTTATCTGTCACACCAAAGACCATTGCTTCTATCTTTGCAGTTCTGACAAATGACCCCCTCTCAAAGAAACAACAAGTGAGAACAATGCTCTACCCCTCCTTATAATGTCTGTGTTTCCAATTTACCCCCTGATGCTATTGAGGAAGATATTCATTTTGTCATATTCCTTGAGGAAACTCTGATCACAAAGACATTGATTTACGATGGTGTTTACTTTGGAGAAGACCCTGTCAAAGTAGAAATTACTAATAGCTCTCTACACTCCATTACACAACAGTCTCATGCTCATCACATTTTAACCACAGGTAATGGACTCACTGTTCCAGTAAATTCTAGGGACATATCCTCTTCTCGCTGTGTGAGGGCATCAGATGGCACCTGCGTTCGCATTAAAAACCTTGCCTGCAATGAAAAGGTTTTGGGTGCCAGGAGGTCACCTATTGGGGGGGGTTACTGTCAGGATCCCATAAGCTACTACCAGGATACCATAAGCTCTGTTCATGCTATTATGCAAATTGACAGAATTATGACAATTTTGTTTGAATTTGTTTTAATTATTTTAGGGAAATCCCCTACAAAATGCCCTTCTAATGGCACTTTTTAGAGTAGGTTTTAGTGTTAGTAAAGGAGTTTTTATTTTGGGTGGGCTTTTTTTTAAGGGGACTTTAGTTTTAGCATAGACATAACTGTTTTTTTGTTGGTTCTTTTTGGTAGTTTTTTTTATTTTGTAATGTGTCTGTTATTTTTTTTAAATAATGTTGTATGTTTTTTATTTTGTGTAACTAAGGGGGTGTTAGCTGTTAGGGGGTTAAGTATTGTGCGGATTTTTCGTAGGGCTGTGGCTGTTTTGTGGTTAAGGAGAGTAGGAAAGTTATTACTGAGGGGAAATGGTGGTTTAGGGGTTAAGTAGTGTGGAGGTTATTGCAGTGGGGTTGTGGCAGTTTAAGGGTTAAGTAGGTTAGGGGGAATATACAGTGTAGTTGTGTTGGTTAGGGGTTAAGTAGGTTAGGGGAATAATGTAGTGTGGTATTGGTAGTTTAGGAGTTAAGTAGGTTAGGGAAATAATGTGGTGTGGTATTGGTGGTTTAGGGGTTAAGTAGGTTAGGTGGATAATGCAATGGGGGTATTGGTGGCTTAAAGGTTAAGCAGAGTGGGAAGTTTATTGTGGTGGGGAATTTGTGGTTTAGGGGTTCATAGTTTTGTTTAAATTATCGGATGCTGATACTGCTTGGAATATTTCGCCAGCATCGCCTCCCCATGTAGATGTATAGTTAACGCCTCTCGGCGATGTTTGCCTTTAAACAATGATGTCAGCCCTTTGGAATATATTTGCTGGCTTTCTCAACGTTGCATCGATCCCTTTTGAATATATTGCCAAATTGCAGCGTTTTTTGATCATCAGAGCCAAAGTCATGGCCTCTAAAGGAGTTAGAATACTCTCTCCCAAATGGACCACTAAAGAATGAGAAGAGTGCTTTATATAGTGGGTGCATCTTCCACACTGAGCAAGTAACATTGAGGATGTCTCACTGCTGCCCTGTGCAACCAGGGCATTTAATAGCAATGATGCTGACAATATATACAGTATATAGGTTGCATTTCACATTTCAATGATCATAAATAAACAAGGACTGTTATTCCAAATCTGTACCACATAGGGTAATATAGACCTTACTATCATTTCTAATCCAAAAAAAGATTGGAATTACAGATCTTTTACAAATTGTTCTTTCCTAAATGTCATATAAAACAGTTTGAAGGCATAAAACTGAGGTCTTGTCTATCTCCAAACTTTTCTTATATAGTACTTTTAAAAATGAGAGACATCAAATTTAAATATATTTTTAATGTTTGCTAAAACTAGAATAATATGTATAATGTATAGATTTTTCTCTACAAGATGTATTACAACAATCTTTAATTTAAACTTCTATACATTAATAATAGAAGTTTAACATCCAAATAAAATTTGATTTAATGGTTCTCTTTTATTATTCTGTTCAAATCATTGCATTCATTTAAAAGCATACATTTTTTTTAAATCGCCATGATTTTATTGCTTTTCTTTCTTTATATTACATTTAATATCTAGTTTACTTTTTAATGCCTATAAAAAGTTCACAAAATTCAATTTACTTCTATTATCACATCTACTTTATTCTCTTGAATAGCCTTTGTTAAAGGAGCCGCAATGCACTTCTGGGAGCTAGCTGAACAGGATCAGGTAAGCCATTAGCAAGAAATATTTATGCGCAGCGTCATATCAGCAGCTAGCTCCTAGTAGTGCATGCTGCTTCTGTGCATACCTAGGTATGCTTTTCAACAAAGGAGAACAAAGGTAATTTGATTATAAAACTACATTGGAAATTAATTTAAAATTGCGATGCTCTATCAGAATCAGGAAAGTTTATTTTTAACTTAATGGTCTCTTTAATGTATACAAGTGGAGCGCTAATTTATCATGCAACATTTCTTTGCAACCATTTTTCTAGGTAAACATGAAAAACTAAGGTGTATGTTCCAATCTATTAGGAGAGCCTTACAAGGTATATTTCATGGTTTGCTTTTTCAAGGCCTATCCAAATGAGAAAACTGCACCTTACTATTACAGTTCCTTGTATTAAAACAGTTTGATAATATTACAATCCATCAGTCAACACTGCAAGTAGATTTTCACATGCATTTTTGACCTTTCGAATTCAACAATGTTAACTGTTTGAAAACACATTTTTGCTTTTGAGTACCCATATGTACTCCATTAACAAAGCTGCAATAGCAGCTTCAGAGCCCCAGCATTTCAGGCTTGCTCAAAGCAAGCCTGAAACGCTAGTGAAGAGGTCTTTAACCTCTCAACAACACTTTAGGTGCAATCATTCCAGATCGATCGAATCAGGATGATTGACAGCCCCCTCTTGCGTGTGATTGGGCCATGTGCAAGCAGGGCCAGCATTGCATAATCAGAGGATTGTGCAATGTTAAATGAGGGCAGTGTACTGCGGCCCACTCTCAGCGAGACTGGGTGAACAAGATTCATGACAGTGAACCTCATCAGTGTACCTGAACCTCGCCCACCTGTTGTTAAACTGATCCTATATTTTAATGTTTTTACTGCTTAAAAGTCAAAAAATTTATTTTATTGATTAAGTGAAAAAAAATTGGATTAGAAAATGAAACATAAATCACTTGAAAATTCATACAGTGTTTTCCACTCCTCTAAACAACTGGAATCCAGCTAAAAGTGAATGATTTCCATGTACTAATTTGTCAAAAGTGTATGGCATCAGTATTTCCCCAAAATACTGTATAGGAATAATTTATAGGAAAAGATGAAGAAACATAAACATCAAGACACATTTCATGAGAACTGTAATTTGATTTAAAAAACGGATCTAAAGGGCAAGGGGGTGACCTTGACAATTTAAAATTAGATGCTGAAATAACTTTAATGGGGAGATACAGATTTAAGTTAATTATAAAAAATGGATCACTCAAGGTTACAGTAATCTCCCCATCACAAACTCAACAACACTTAAAACATAAAAGAAAATATAAACCTAACTGTAAATTAATACCATCAGGAATAGGATATATTATTTTGTAGATTGATTAATTTATGTTGATTGCTAATTGTGGTACATGGTATTCATTTGATATTAATGTTCAGTGTTAGGTTTTTACTTATTTATTTATTTGTTTGTTTATTTATTTTGAATTTATTAAACAGTGTTGCATAAAAATTTCTGCATTATATTTTGTAACATCTATGTTTGTAGTTTCCATGTTTTGGTGTCTGTTATATGATTGGCTGTTCTTCACTTTTCATATGTACTTTATTTTTTTATGGGATCGATTTGGCTTCTTAAAAATTTAATATTTGTGATGTCACAGGTATGGGGTGATTTGTAAATCACCATATTAAGGGCCAGATTACAAGTGGAGCACTAAATATTGCTTTCATAAAAGTGATATTTGCGCTACATTATGTAATACCAGTGCACACTAATGTGCGCTGGTATTACAAGTTGCCAGGGATGCGAATGTGACCTTGCGTTTGCATTGCTGGGAAGCATTGAGCTCTCGTTAGTGAACTTCTATAGGCTCCTAAGTGACCCTAAGCGCAGCAAAGAGGGTAAGTAGTGTAGCGATGGCAGCAAATTTAAATATATATGTATATAAGCACTATACACTTATACATATATATTTACTGGCAACACACAGTTCTCATAGACCACAATGTAAAGGCACTTTTCAGTGGCATTTTTTTTCTAACACATCATACACGCCAAATTTACCACCAAAATACTGCCTAGTGCAGTTATGGTATTAAAAAATAAAGATGCTGCTAACTTTCGGCTAGATTACGAGTTGTACATTAGGGTAAAAAAGCAGCGTTAAGTGGTCCTAACGGTGCTTTTTTACGCCCGCTGGTATTACGAGTCTTGAAGGTTTAGGGACACCGCACACTTCTTTGGCCTTACCGCAAAACGACTTACGTAATCTTTGTAAAGTCTTTTTTCTATGGGACTTCCATAGCGCCAGTATTACGAATCTGTCCTGGGAGGTCAAAAAGTGAGTGGTACACCCTACCCCGTCAAGAGTCCTAACGCATTTTAAAGTTAAGAGTTTTATGCTACAACGCCGTAACATAAAGCTCATAACTAAAGTACTAAAAAGTACACTAACACCCATAAACTACCTATTAACCCCTAAGCAGAGGCCCTCCCACATCGCAAACACTAAAAGAAAATTATTAACCCCTAATCTGCTGCTCCAGACACCGCCGCCACCTACATTATATTTATGAACCCCTAATCTGCTGCCCCCAACATTGAACCTGACACCTACATTATATTTATTAACCCTAATCCTGCCTTCCCCAATGTCGCAGCAACCTACCTACACTTATTAACCCCTAATCTGCCGCCCCCAACATCGCCTCTACTATAATAAACATTTTAACCCCTAAACTGCCACACTCCTGCCTCGCAAACATTAGTTAAATATTATTAACCCCTAATCTGCCATCCCTAACATCGCCGCCACCTACATACATTTATTAACCCCTAATCTGCTGCCCCCAATGTCGCCGCACTACTATATTAAAGTTATTAACCCCTAATCTATGTCGAACCCCTAACACCCCCTAACTTAAATATAATTAAAATAAATCTAACTAAAAATTCCTATAATTAACTAAATTATTCCTATTTAAAAACTAAATACTTACTATAAAATAAACCCTAAGCTAGCTACAATATACTATAGTTTACATTGTATCTAGCTTAGGGTTTATTTTTATTTTACAGAGCAAGTATGTATTTATTTTAACTAGGTAGAATAGTTACTAAATAGTTATTAACTATTTAATAACTACCTAGCTAAAATAAACACAAATTGACCTGTAAAATAAAACCTTACCTAAGTTACACTAAAACCTAACACTACACTACTGTATAATTAAATAAATTAACTAAATTAACAACAATTAAATAAATTAAATTAGCTAAAGTACAAAAACAAACAAACACTAAATTACAGAAAATAATAAACAAAATTACAAGATATTTAAACTTATTACCCACTAATCTAATAGCCCTATCAAAATAAAAAAGCCCCCCAAAATAAAAAAACCCTAGCCTAACAACTAAACTATCAATAGCCCCTTAAAAGGGCCTTTTGTGGGCATTGCCCCAAAGTAATCAGCTCTATACCTGTAAAAAAAAATACAAACAACCCCTCCCAACAGTAAAAACCCACCACCCACACAACCAACCCCCCAAATAAAAATACTATCTAAAAAAACTAAGTTCCCCATCACCCTGAAAGGGCATTTGGATGGGCATTGCCCTTAAAAGGGCAGTTAGCTCTTTTGCAGCCCAAACCCTAACCTAAAAATAAAACCCACCCAATACACCCTTAAAAAACCTAACACTAACCCCCTGAAGATCGACTTACCAGAAGAAGTCTTGATCCAAGCTGGGCTGAAGTCCTCAATGAAGCCGCAGAAGTCTTCATCAAGCCGGGCGAGAGTGGTCCTCCATGCGGGCAGAAGTCTTCATCCAGACGCATCTTCTATCTTCATCCATTCGGTGCAGAGGCGGGTCCATCTTCAAGGCGCGGGAGCCCATCCTCTTCTTCCGATGGACAACGATGAATGAAGGTTCCTTTAAATTAAGTCATCCAAGATGGCGTCCCTTAGATTCGATTGGCTAATAGAATTCTATCAGCCAATCGGAATTAAGGTAGAAAAAAATCCTATAGGCTGATGCAATCAGCTAATAGGTTGAACTTCAATCCTATTGGCTGATCCAATCAGCCAATAGGATTGAGCTCGCATTCTATTGGCTGTTCCAATCAGCGTTATAGAATGCAAGCTCAATCCTATTGGCTGATGGATCAGCCAATAGGATTGAACTTCAATCCTATTGGCTGATTGCATCAGTCAATTTGATTTTTTCTACCTTAATTCCATTTGGCTGATAGAATTCTATCAGCCAATCGGAATCTAAGGGACGCCATCTTGGATGATGTCACTTAAAGGAACCTTCATTCATCGGGTAGTCGTTGGATGAAGAGGATGCTCCGCGTCGGATGTCTTGAAGTTGGACCCGCTCCGCACTGGATGGATGAAGATAGAAGATACCGTCTGGATGAAAACTTCTGCCCATCTGGAGGACCACTTTGTCCGGCTTGGATGAAGACTTCTCCCGGCTTCGTTGAAGGACTTTTGGCCCCGGCTTGGATGAAGACTTCCTTCCGGTAATATCGATCTTCAGGGGGTTAGGTTAGGTTTTTTTTAAGGGTGTATTTGGTGGGTTTTATTTTTAGGTTAGGGTTTGGGCCGCAAAAGAGCTAACTGCCCTTTTACGGCAATGCCCCATCCAAATGTCCTTTTTAAGGGCAATGGAGAGCTTAGTTTTTTTTAGATAGTATTTTATTTGGGGGGTTGGTTGTGTGGGTGGTGGGTTTTACTGTTGGGGGGGATGTTTTTATTTTTTTTTACAGGTAAAAGAGCTGATAACCTTTGGGGCAATGCCCCGCAAAAGGCCCTTTAAAGGGCTATTGGTAAGTTTAGTTTAACTTTGTTGAGTTTAGCCATTTACTACTTTTTAGTCCAAACCCTGGCTGTCCACATTAATTTTTTATTAATTATTTGTAAAAGAAAATTATGGGCATGACTGATAGAATACTAGCCGGTGGCTGCACACTGACCAACTGAATCTGAGTGAGTGCTACATTACAGAACACCGTTGTAGGTTGGCCTTGGCCGGCTTGCTGTGTGACACTCTTTTCTCAGTGTTCTGTGTTTTCTCAAAGTGTGCAAATTGTGCTGTAAGGTAAAGGTCAGGTAGTGGATTGGTGGGTGCCCAGAGGGGGGGGAACAACTGGGTCACAGCCTGCTGCAATAATAATACGATTACGCACAGTCACTGACTGAGTGATGGATCAATCCCCCATTTTAGGTATGTCATGCACAGACATGTAGTAGGACTAGGAGCAAGCTTAGCAGTTGTAGTGTTGGGGGGGAAAAATCCTAAAAAAATATTACTAGGAACATGCTACAAGCCTCCCAACATTAGTGACCCGGAGGAAACTCAACTACTTATCCAAATAGGTAAGGCTGCTAATAACAGTGCTGTAATTATGGGAGATTTTAACTACCCTGATATAAACTGGGCCAATGAAACTAGTAATTCAGCTAAGGGGGATAGATTTTTAAATGTTCTCAAGGATAACTTCTTGTCACAATTAATAGAGGAGCCAACTAGGAGTAAAGCTATATTGGATTTAGTGCTATCAAACAATACAGATATAATATCAAACATAGAAGTTAAAGAACATTTGGGTAACAGTGATCATAACATGGTCACATTTGAAATCTCTTTTCATATGCAGTGTTTTAAAGGCTTAACTAAGACTTTTAATTTCAAGAAAGCAAAATTCAACGATTTAAGGAAATCATTAAATAATATAAATTGGGACAATGTATTTTCTAATAAAAATACAGAGGATAAATGGATAATATTTAAAAATGTGTTAAATAAATATACATATCAATACATACCATATGGTTATAAAAATAAAAATAAAAAAACTAAGCCGTTATGGCTAAATAAAAATGTGTTAAAAGAAATTAGGAAAAAACGTAGGGCATTTAAATTATTAAAAGAAAATAGTACAGACTCAGCATACAATATTTATAAGGAATGTAATAAAGCATGCAAAAAAGCAATCAAATTAGCCAAAATTGAAAATGAAAAATTAATTGCCAAGGATTCTAAGTCTAACCCTAAAAGGTTCTTTAAGTACATAAATAGCAAAAAATCTAAGAAGGATAATATAGGTACATTAAAATGTGTGGAGGGTAGCATGATAAATAATGACAGGGAGAAGGCTGAGGTACTAAACCAGTTTTTTTCTTCAGTATACACAAGAGAGGAACCATTGAATGATACTTTGGAACAGAATAGAACATGCCAGTCCATACCACTAACTGGGTTTTGTTTAGAGGATATCAGGAAAAAACTAAAAAATATTAAGGTAAATAAAACTCCAGGCCCAGATGGAATACACCCAAGGGTGTTAAGTGAACTTAGCACTGTTATAGACAAACCTTTACTCTTAATTTTTCAAGACTCATTATCCTCAGGCATGGTACCCCAGGATTGGTGTAAAGCTGATGTGGTGCCACTCTTCAAAAAGGGAAGCAGGGATGATCCAGGAAGCTATAGACCAGTTAGTCTGACATCAATAGTGGGGAAGATATTTGAAGGGATTATAAGGGATTATATTGATGAGCATATTCGTGTAAACAAGATTATGAGTTCTAATCAGCATGGCTTTAGGAGAAATAGATCATGTCAAACTAATCTAATTAGATTCTACGAGGAAGTAAGTAAAAATATAGATAAAGGGGAATCAGTTGATGTGATATACTTAGATTTTGCAAAGGCATTTGATACAGTGCCACATGAGAGATTAATGCACAAAATTAAGGGACTGGGAATAGCTGAAAATGTTAGCTCATGGATAAATAACTGGATAAAAGATAGAGAGCAACGAGTAGCCGTAAATGGATCATACTCAGATTGGACAAAGGTAATCAGTGGCGTCCCCCAGGGATCAGTATTGGGCCCTGTTCTTTTTAATATTTTTATAAATGACTTGGAGCAAGGATTAAATAGCGACATCTCTATTTTTGCAGATGATACTAAGTTAAGTAAGGTCATTAGGTCAGAGCAGGATGAACTCTCTTTGCAAAGGGATTTGCTAAAATTAGAACTATGGGCAAGTGAATGGAAAATGAGATTTAATACGGAAAAATGTAAGGTTCTACATTTTGGAAGTAAAAATAAGCAGGCTATGTATTTGTTAAATGGGACAAGACTTAGCCAAACACAGGAGGAAAGGGATTTGGGAGTAGTAATAGATAACAAGCTAAAGATGAGTGCACAATGCAGGGCAGCGGCTTCAAAGGCTAATAAGATACTAGCATGTATTAAAAGAGGCATTGATTCAAGGGAGGAAAGCATAATTCTGTCATTATATAAAGCCCTGGTAAGACCTCACCTTGAGTTTGGAGTGCAGTTCTGGGGACCGATTGCTAAAAAAGATATTGCAGAACTAGAAAAAGTTCAGAGAAGGGCCACAAAGCTAATAAGGGGATTGGAGAAATTAACCTATGAGGAGAGGCTAGCCAAACTGGGTCTGTTCTCTTTAGAAAAAAGGCGCTTGAGAGGTGACATGATTACTTTATATAAATATATTCAAGGCCCATATACAGAGATGGCAGAAGCTCTTTTTATTCCAAGAAAATTGGTTCTGACAAGAGGTCATAATTTAAGGTTGGAGGAAAGGAGATTTAATCTCCTGCAACGGAAACGTTTTTTCACTGTAAGAGCAATAAAATTGTGGAACTCATTACCAAAGGAGGTAGTGAATGCCAATACCATAGATACATTTAAAAATAGTCTGGATAAATTTCTGTATATAAACAAAATTCATGGATATGATTGCTAGTATTAAATGGGTCACATTTTAATGGGGTTATTTAAGCTTAACTGGAGCTTTTTGTAAGTATTTTAGATTTGTATAGGTTGAACTCGATGGACTTCAGTCTTTTTTCAACCTTATCTACTATGTTACTATGTATCTACTATGTTTAAAGCCAAGGGAGTTAGATAGGCAGCACTCTACCCAGCACGATCAAAGTGTGGGCACTGGGCTTACTGAGGCTGCTGAGGCACACAGGCTAGCATGCTCTTTACTGGCAATATTTGCTAAGAGCAGAGTGGAACTGTCCACTAGCATGGAGGCACTTGGGGAGCTAATTATACCATCATCATAGGCACTAGCAGAGCATACAAAACTGTCCGGTCACTAATGGATTCCTCATACTGATCAAACTGCTGGGTTATGTGGTAGTTTGACACACTGCACCTATTTCTGTAAATTATTGCTGTGTCAGAGCCCAGTAAAGGTTTCTCATAATTTATCATAGATTGAAAAGCAGAGAATGTTGCCCCAGTTTACAGATGATGCACAGAGGTGAACAGTGTGTGAATAAAGCACAGAAAGTCACTTATGCTCAGTTTATAGTCTCACAAAATGTTAATTTTATTGCTAAAGTGACTTTCTGTGCTTTATTCAAACACTGCCCACCTCTGTGCATCAACTATAAACTGGGGCAACATTCTCTGCTTTTCAATCTATTATAAATTATTAGTAACCCTTACTGGGCTCTGAAACCGCAATAATTTACAAAAATAGGTGCAGTGTGTCAAACTACCACATAACCCAGCAGTTTGATCAGTATGAAGAATCCATCAGCAACCGGACAGTTTTTTATGCTTACAAAAAAACTTCATTACCAAACAACCAAAAAGATATTTGTTTTCTGCCAAATAAAAAAACATTCTCTAGACACGTGAATATCTTAACCACTGGTGCTGCCATTCAATAACAGCTGTCCTATATACATGCCCAGTGCTCAGTGCCGAGCAGAGGGGTAACTGAGGCAGAAAACCTAGTAATAAGTAGTAGGCTGATGTTGATATTTCATTTTTTGGTCAATGTTTTGCACCCCCAGTTTTCTGTGACCCATAACCTCCACTGATCTAGACCCTGTTCCTAAAGTAAAGTTTCTAATCATCTGGTCCTGATGTAAGGTGATATAGCCTCCACTTCTAATCTCACCATCCTGATGTAAGGTGCCCTATGTTCTGGCCTCCACAAAATAGGATCCTCAGCCAACAGCTGTACAGCAAAACCTGCAGCATAGGAGCAATCAGCTCCCCAAGTGCCTCCATGCCGGTCAGTTCCACTCCGCTCTTAGCAAATATTGCAAGTAAAGAGTGTGCTGTACCTCAGTATGCTTCCATGAGGTGTGGGAATATCTAGTGCAGATGTCCAGAGTGATCTAAGAACCCTGCAGTAATTAAGTACAATCTAAGTGAGCAAGTAAAAAACAGTCAATCATAACTACACATCATATTGGTAATCATGTGCCTTTTTTCACCACTTAAAGAGCCCCCTATACCTCTGTTCATTACATATATGGCCAAAAAAGAAGTACCACTGATGGAACAGCCCATAGAATGTGAGCTCAATCCTATTGGCTGATAGGATCAGCCAATAGGAATGAAGTACAATCAAAAGAGGATGCTCCACGCCGGATGTCTTGAAGATGGAGCCGCTCCGCATCGGAAGGATGAAGATAGAAGATGCCGTCTGGATGAAGACTTCTGCCTGTCTGGTGGACCACTTCTGCCGGCTTCATTGAGGACATCTTGCCGCTTGGATGAAGACTTCTCCTGGTAAGTGGATCTTCGGGGGTTAGTGTTAGGATTTTTTAAGGGTGTATTGGGTGGGTTTTATTTTTAGTTTAGGGCTTTGGGACGCAATAGAGCTAAATGCCCTTTTAAGGGCAATGCCCATCCAAATGCCCTTTTCAGGGCAATGGGGAGCTTAGGTTTTTTTAGTTAGGGTTTTATTTGGGGGTTGGTCGTGTAGGTGGTGGGTTTTACAGTTGGGGTGGGTTGTTGGTATTTTTTTTACAGGTAAAAGAGCTGATTTCTTTGGGGCAATGCCCCGCAAAAGGCCCTTTTAAGGGCTATTGGTAGTTTAGTTTAGGCTAGGGTTTTTTGTTTTATTTTGGGTGGGCTTTTTTATTTTGATAGAGCTATTAGATTTGGTGTAATTAGTTAAAGATCTTGTAATTTGTTTTTTATTTTCTGTAATTTAGTGTTTGTTTGTTTGTTTTTTTGTAATTTAGCTAATTGTTTTGAATTTAGTTCATTGTATTTAATTTAGGGAATTTATTTAATTGTAGGGTTAGGTTAGGTGTTAGTGTAAGACAGGTTAGGTTTGATTTTACAGGTCAATTTGTATTTATTTTAGCTAGGTAGTTATTAAATAGTTAATAACTTGTAACTATTCTACCTTGTTAAAATAAATACAAACTTGCCTGTAAAATAAAAATAAACCCTAAACTAGCTACAATGTAACTATTAGTTATATTGTAGCTAGCTTAGGGTTTATTTTACAGGTAAGTATTTAGTTTTTAATAGGAATTATTTAGTTATTAATAGTATGTTTTATTTATATTTATTTTAATTATATTTAAGTTAGGGGGTGTTAGGGTTAGACTTAGATTTAGGGGTTAATAAATGTAATATAGTGGCGACGACATTGGGGCGGCAGATTAGGGGTTAATAAATGTAGGTAGGTGACGGCGATATTAGGGACAGCAGATTAGGGGTTAATAATATTTAACTAATGTTTGCGAGGCGGGAGTGCAGCGGTTTAGAGGTTAATATGTTTATTATAGTGGCGGCGATGTCCGGAGCGGCAGATTAGGGGTTAATAATTTTATTATAGTGTTTGCGATGCGGGAGGGCCTCGGTTTAGGGGTGAATAGGTAGTTTATGGGTGTTAGTGTACTTTTTAGCACTTTAGTTATGAGTTTTATGCTACAGCGTTGTAGTGTAAAACTCATAACTACTGACTTTAAAATGCTGTACGAATCTTAACGGGGTAGGGTGTACCGCTCACTTTTTGGCCTCCCAGGACAAGCTCATAATGCCGGCGCTATGGAAGTCCCATAAAAAAAAAGTATACGCAAATTGCCTATGTTGATTTGCGGTAAGGCCAAAAAAGTTTGCGGTGCCCCTAAATCTGCAAGACTCGTAATACCAGTGGTAGTAAAAAAGCAGCGTTATAAGGCTTAATGCTGCTTTTTTACTCATAACGCAAGATTTGTAATCTAGCTGATTGAAAACAATAACTTTATTTATGCGGAAATAGCTTTGTGGAAAGTATAACAGTTCCGTAAGTAAAATGTTAAGAGAAAAGTTAACTTTGCTTTTGTTCATAAATAAAATAAACAATACTCAAATGACACAGACACATCTGGGAGTTTAAAAATGGTAAAACATAATTTGTTAATTAATATATTACAGACATATGAAGACACCAAGGCAAACAACAATATGAAAAAATAGCACAAGGGGATTGACTGTGTGGTTTAATTTACCATGGGACTTATCAATTGACTGAATTTAATAAACATGATAAATATTTAGTTGCTTAACCACAACTTAAAATAAGTTAACCCCAGCAAAGTTTTATTATGAAGAAAAATGTGTTTACAAGAAGTTTATGATCAAATATTCTTCCATAGTTGTAATTACTAATGGCAATAATATAAAAACAAATCACTGAATTGAATAAACCATTTCCAAAACATTAGAAAATACAGGTTATACATTTAGCCACTAGAGGGCACACTCAAGCCCACTTGATGTTTATATAAGCTGTTAAACAGCAAGTGAAAATCATAAGAACTTCTAAAATTAAACACAACTGAAAAAAATGTCCAATCCTCCAATACTGTAGAAAGTACCAGCAGCTCTTTGTCTAGAGATGGTCAGTCTCCCATGTAATGGATAATCTACGAAATAAAATGGAACACAAAGGCACCAAATGGCCTAGTACAGCTTGTCATAAGGTAAGTGAAGACAAAAAATACTACTCACAAGAGTATAGCACCAGATAAGTGCTAAGAAGGCAGGCCGGCACTTCACAGTAGTCCAGCTAACTGTATGGAATTTAACCACATCCAACATAGCAAAAGGAACAGTTCCAAAGGAAATGGAGAGGAAAAACACAACACCACATAGCCCAGTCCAGCCCAGCAGTAAAATGCAGTAAGTGTAGATTAAGGATTGATTTAAATTGATTTAAATAATTGTCCTGCTCCCAGCGGGTCCTGAACTCTGGTGTCTCATGTTGTATCCCAGTGACTTTTCGCTGAGGCACCAGAGGGCTTTAGTTGTTGATGCTTTCTTTTTTGTTTTCTGCTTTCTCTCTCAGGCTCTCTGGCTCCAGCTCTTAATGTGCACAATTACCAACAGACTATTTAAACCTGCCTGCTAATCATTCTTTGCCCTGACGTTATGATTAATTTAATTGTTTGTGCCTCTGTTCAGCTTCCTGAATTCCTGTCTTGTTTATGTATTCCTGGCTTCTGAACTCGGCTTGCTGATTGACCATTCTTCTGGATTTTTCCCTGAGCTTAATGAGAGATTGAACTGCTTTCCTGGTATACATACCCTTGGCTTGAACTCTGACTATTAGTTTGTATCCTGTGTCTCCAGCCTGTCACAACTGTACCTGTGTATCCAGCCTATCACAGCTGTACCTATGTATCCTGTGTCTCCAGTCTGTCACAGCATCTCTAATGTGATACCTGTGTATGCTTACCTTGCTCCTGTAGCCAAGCATCTCTGCTGTGATACCTGTGTATGCTTACCCTGCTCCTGAAGCCAAACATCTCTACTGTGATACCTGTGTATGCTTCACCCACTCCTGAAGCCAAGCCTCTCTACTGTGATATCTGCATATACTTACCTTGCTCTTGAAGCCAAGCATCTCTACTGTGATACCTGTGTATGCTTACCTTGCTCCTGAAGTCAAGCATCTCTGCTGTGATACCTGTGTTTAACCTTTTGCTTGCCTGAACTGCCAAGACCCGTGTTTGATCTAATGCCTGCCTGAACTGGCAAGACCTGTGTTTAACTTCTTGCTGCCTTAACTGCAAAGACCTGTGTTTAACCTCTTGCTGCATGAACTGCCAAGATCTGGCCTCGCTCAGCCTCTGCTGTATCCTGTGTTCAAGCAATTCTTATACTTGGCCTTATTATTATTATTATTACCAGGTATTTGTATAGTGCCAACAGATTCTGCAACGCTGTAAACATAGTCAATATACAGGATAGCTTTTGCAGGCATCAAGTTGGTAGAGGGCCCTGCCGAGAGTTTCACTGTTGTAGTCGGCTCTTATGAAGGTGATCTGCAAACAGCTGGGCTCATAGGCTTACATTCTGAGGGGTTCAAGGGGAAAGCAATGTAGTTAGGAAAGGTTAGTGGTGGTTGTAAGCATCCCTGAATAGTAGAGTTTTTAGGGAGTGATTGAAGCTGTTAAAACTAGGGGAGAGTCTTGTGGAGCGAGGCAGGGAGTTCCACAAGATGGAGGCCAGTCTGGAGAAGTCCTGTAGACGGGAATGTGAGGAAGTAACAAGAGAGGAGGAGATCCTGAGTTGATCGAAGGGGCCAGGAGGGAGAGTATCTGGAGACAAGTTCTGAAATGTAGAGGGGAGCAGTGCAGTTGAGAGATTTGTATGTCAGAGTGAGGATTTTGTGTTTAATCCTAGAGGCAAGAGGAAGCCAGTGAAGGTATTGGTAGAGAGGCGCAGCAGATGAAGATCGACATGTAAGGAAGATGAGCCTGGCAGAGGCATTCATAATGGATTGTAAATGAGCTATGCAGCAGCTAGGTAGACCAGAGAGGACGGAGTTGCAGTAGTCAAGGTGGGAAAGGATGAGAGAGTGGATTAAAATCTTAGTTGTATCTTGTGTAAGGAAATGTCTAATTTTAGAGATGTTTTTAAGGTGGAAGAGGCAGGCTTTAGCCAAGGACTGAATGTGAGGAGTGAAGGAAAGATCTGAGTCAAGTGTGACCCCAAGACATCGGGCATGCGGGGTAGGAGTAATGATGGAATTATAAAAAGTTAAAGAAATTTTGGGTCTGGAGACATTGGAAGAAGGGGGAAAAATAAGGAGTTCAGTTTTGGAGAGATTTAGCTTAAGGTAGTAAGAGGACATCCAAGATAAGATATGAGAAAGACAGTTAGTGACACGGGTTAGTAAGGAAGGAGGTAGGTCTGGTGCAGAGAGGTAGATTTGGGTGTAATCGGCATACAAATGATATTTAAACCCATGGGACTTTATTAAGGAACCTAATGATGACATGTAGATTGAAAAGAGAAGGGGACCGAGCACAGAGCCTTGAGGTACCCCAACAGAAAGTGGAAACGGGGCAGAGGATGCTCCGGAGAAGGCTACACTAAATGTACGTTTAGTTAGATAGGAAGAGAACCACGAAAGAGCTGTGTCGCAGATTCCAAAGGATTGGAGGGTTTGGAACAGAAGAGGGTGGTCAACAGTGTCAAAGGCTGCAGACAGGTCATGGAGGATAAACAGAGAGAAGTGTCCTTTGGATTTTGCTGTAAGTAGGTCATTGTTAACCTTGACGATTGCTGTCTCTGTAGAGTGATGGGGAAGAAATCCAGATTGCAGTGGGTCAAGAGAGTTTAGTGTAAGGAAATGGGATAGATGTGCGTATACTAGCTTTTCGAGGAGCTTTGAGGCAAGAGGGAGTAGGGAAATAGGGCGGTAGTTGGATGGGGAGGTTGGATCGAGGGAAGGTTTTCTGAGGATAGGTGTGACCAGTGCATGTTTTAGAGATGAGGGAAATATACCAGTGCTGAGGGAGAGGTTGAAAATGTGTGTGAGTATGGGGGTGAGGGTAGAAGAGAGGGAGGGGAGTAGCTGTGAGGGGATGGGGTCGAGGGGACAGGTAGTGAGGTGGGAGGACAGTATAAGGGCAGAGACTTCATCCTCGTTAACAGGGGCAAAAGAGCTGCATTTTTTGATATTTGGGTTTTGGATGTTTGGGAGCTTTTGAGGGGGTGGGAGATTGGTAGTATGTTGAGAGCTGATTTCACTTCTGATGGAGTCAATTTTGTTTTTAAAGTGGCTAGCAAAATCTTGAGCTGAAAGAGAGGTTGTATTAGCAGGTTGGGGTGGGCGGAGGAGAGTATTGAACGTGGAGAACAGACGTTTTGGGTTAGAGGAAAGAGTAGAGATGAGATTAGAGAAGTATTGTTGCTTATAGAGATTAAGGGCAGAGTAGTAGGAGTTCAGGATGAACTTGTAGTGAAGAAAGTCAGCTGAACTCTGAGATTTCCTCCAGTGTCGCTCAGCAGTACGGGAACATCTGCCTAGGTACCGTGTCAGAGGAGTATGCCAGGGCTGAGGATGAGAGTGTGGTTTCAGAGCTATGGTTGGAGGGGCCAGATTGTCAATTACCGATGTAAGGGTGGAGTTATAGTGGCAGATAGATTGGTCATGGCAGGAAAAGGAGGTGATGGATGAGAGGAGAGGTTTGAGAGAGCTAGCGAGCTGTTGCAGATCTAGTGACTTAGTGCTTCTGTGAAGTTTGGTGTGAGGGGTAGAGGGAGGGGGAGTTGTAGGTAGGGAAGTGATGTTGCAAGTTAGGAGATGGTGGTCAGAGAGAGGAAAAGGGGAGTTTGTTAAATTTGAGATAGTGCATCGATAGGTGAAAATCAGGTCAAGGGAATGACCATCTTTGTGAGTGGGAGAGTCAATCCATTGTGACAGGCCGGAAGAGGAAGTGAGTTGAAGAAGTTGTTTTGCAGAGGAGGCAGTGGGATTGTCAAGAGGGATGTTAAAGTCGCCAAGAATGAGGGCAGGGGTGTCTGAGGAAAGGAAATAAGGAATCCATGCAGCAAAGTGATCTAAGAATTGAGTTGGGGAGCCAGGGGGGTGGTATATGACTGCAACACGTATAGAGAGGGGAGAGAATAACCAAATCATGTGTGCTTCAAATGCAGAACATGTGAGTGAAGAGATGGGCTGTATTTGTTGAAAGGTGCAACAAGAGGAAAGTAAAATACCAACACCACCTCCTTGTCTATTGCCAGACCTAGGAGTGTGGCTGAAATGGAGACCTCCATGTGACAGTGCAGCAGTGGATGCTGTGTCTGAAGCAGAGAGCCAGGTTTCTGTAAGAGCCAGAAGGTTAAGAGAGTGGTAGATAAAGAGATCATGGCTAGAAGTGAGCTTGTTGCAAACAGAGCGAGAGTTCCAGAGTGCACAAGTGAAGGGGGAGGTGGTTTTAGATGTAAGAGGAATGTGGTTAAGGTAACCATAGTTTTGTTTATGAAGTCTATTGAAAGGCACACAGGGATGTGAAAGGCTAGGAGGTTGTGAGGGACCAGGATTAGGGGAGATGTTGCCAGCAGCTAGTATGAGCAAGAGGGAGAGTGACATGAGATGAGAAGCAGATTTGCAGTAGTGAGACTATTTTTGGGCTGAAGTGCAGGGGGGAGAGAGAGAGTTTAGGAATAGGTAAAGTTCATGAGTACAAAAGTAAGGTGAGTTTAAGAGAGATGGGCTAATGAACAGTGCAGGTGGAGAGGGAGAAGGAGTAATTGAGTAATTGAGTTTGTTATAGAGACAAGAGGTAGCAAAAAGGAGTAGAAAGATATTGAGCATTATTATGAAAGTGGGAACCAAGTAAACACATAAGACACAGTGTTACAGCAGCACTTGCAAAATGATACAATGAGATACATAAAACACAGTATTACAAGAGTACTTGCCTTGTGTCTTGCCCCTTGCCCAATCCTTGTTCAATTCTTGTATAATTCTAAAATTATTGCCTCACTTATAAAATGTTCACTTTGAAAATGTGAACATATGCTATTGTTAAAATGTACACTGCCCAGGCAATGCACCCACCCCTGTGCAATGCACCTCCCAAACTAGTGTGGAATATATAAAGGCAGGGCAATCAGCTGAGTCCACTAAATGTAGTTGATTGCTAATCAAAGACAATTGGAAAGGCCAATTGGAATGTTAGGTTTTGGTCTGGTCAGGGTGAGATGAGTTAAAGGGACATTATACACTCATTTTTTCTTTGCATAAATGTTTTGTAGATGATCTATTTATATAGCCCATAAAGTTTTTTTAAAAAAATAAATGTATAGTTTTGCTTATTTTTAAATAACATTGCTCTGATTTTCAGACTCCTAACCAAGCCCCAAAGTTTTATGTGAATACCGTCAGCTACCTTCTCCAGCTTGCTCCTGTTTGTGTAAAAGGTCTTTTCATATGCAAAAGAAGGGGGAGGGGGGGAGTGTCTTATTTGCCACTTGCAGTGGGCTTTCCAGCTGCCTTTTCAACAGAGCCAAACTGACAGCTTCTAAGTAAGTTTTTAAACAGTTTTATACTGGATTTTTATATCAGTATCTGTCCATCTTATTCTTTATAGTAGTGTCTATTACATGCAGTTATATGAAAATGAGTGTATACTGTCCCTTTAAGTAAACAGACAATAAAATTTGGAGGAGGTTAAAACTATGGCATAAGACAGCTATACATTTTAGAATAATAGCAAGTGTTGATAAGGATTGAACAGCAAATGGCAATTAGCTAAACATTAGAAGTAAGACATTGGGAACAACATTACAATGAATGCAGGACTTAATTTTAACAACCTAAATTAATGTGCTCAATATACATATACACATACCAGAAAGAGAGACTTGGAGTACAAATGACACAAAAGCAGATGAAGTAGCAGGTTTTGATGCAGGGGCCAGGGCCAGACTGGAAATAAAAAGCAGCCCTGGAAAATGTGGAGACCAGCCCTATTTTCCATTGACTCAGTATAATGTGCACACACCATTTTTCTCAAAGGAGATTTATGGGATACTCCTTGCCACAATATTTTGTTTCAAAAATTATTAAATTATATTTGTTTGTAATATAAAAAGTGCCAGATTGTTGTTATATGCACTCTAAAGCACAATTGCATCCATTAATCACCCCTTTAAATTTTAGCTTTCCAGCCCCAGCTGCTGCAGCCCACCGGGAAATTTCCTGGTATCCTGGTAGGCCAATCCGGCCTTGGCAGGGGCTCAATACACATACCTGAGAGCAGAAGAGAGAGTAGGTTAACTCAGCATTCCAAAGCAGATGTCAATAGGCCTTGCTAGTATTCTGCCTGTTATACCAGTTCCTGTATTTCTCATCCATCACTATGACTAAAAGTAAGAAAGCTATATTAGCCCCATTCAATAAACTGAAACCTGTAACCAAATATGTCTCTGCAAATGAACTTCACTCTCCAGACCCGACACCAAGTGTGACAATAATATCCAAAACAAATTACATTCTGTGGTTGATCACAAAATATTAACTGAGTCCTTTTAGGCTCTTTTTTTTTTTTTACTGAAAAGGCCACTTTTCGTTTAGTCTCAATCACAATATTGTGTTTTCATCTTTTTCCTGCATCTGTGATCATGTCGTCGGCTCTTTGTTAAAAGCCCTATTATTACTATAGAGCCAAAAGGTTCCTGGTGATCACAATCAATTTTCAAGAAACTTTTCAAAACCAGTTGTGGCTCGAACACCTCGAGGAACTTGATAAAGCCCTAGAAGTGCATGTTGGACAGCTTTGCAAGTATTCCAAAGCTATTTGAAAACAGTCTATTATCTTGCACATGTGCAAGTCACTCTGAAATGGCAACAGGAGATATTTTAGAGGTGCATCAACATATATAGTATTGATTAATTAAAGGCTATCTGCAGTGGACAAGGTATACATTTACATATGTATATATATATATATATATATATATATATATATATATATACAGTATATGTGTGTTGATTATGTGATATCCTGAGATCAGGACACCAACATCTAAAAATGGTGCGGAGCAATCTCTTTTTGTTAATGTTTGATTCTTGCACATTTGTGGTTGGGGTCAATTACTGGAATCTTAATACCCAGTGTTTAAAATAGAATTTCACACTCGTAAGTTCAAAAGGATCCTATTGCATCCAATTCCATCATCACCACTGCTAAACCATCTGATTTCCATTTTCATTTTAACATGATGGGCAAACTGGATATAATTGTTCAATGACTATTTAGTTCCTTTCAATATTTTACAAGTAATGGCTTTTTATTATTTGTTGAAGCTCTATTTCTGGTTTTGTGTGGTCTGAAAACAAGAAGAATATGGGTTTCTGTTAGAAGGACATATGATAACTTGTTAAACTGGATTTTAACAGTGCTGAAACTGTAAAACATGAATCTGCTTCCTTGCAACATGGTATCTGCAAAAAATATGTTCAAATAAGATTGCACCTTTGTGACCTAGGGCGCGATCACATATACAGCGCAGGTTTCGGCGCAAGCGTGGGAACCTGCGCCGCCCGTAATTTCACCTCCCACATCGGGGTATTACATATACCCTGCCGGCAGTTCATAAAGTGCCGTAAGTCTGATAAACTAGCGATGTCCAGAAATAAGCGTAAATACAAATTTCTGGAGTTGTTAGTGACTTACGGCACTTTAGAAACTGTCAGCGCCTAAGAAAAGTACAGAAAATAGCAAATCTCCTGTAAAAGTCTAACATGCCTCCCAAAAATAAGCCTGACTTGTAAAACCCCTATATCCGCAATCCCCCCTCTCATTACTAATATTAAATGTATTAACCCCTAGACCGATAACCCCCCACAACGCAATATGCCTATTTAAACTATTAACCCCTATATCCGCCATCAAACCAACACCACAAGTAATAACTCAATTATTAACCCCTAAACCGCCATAGCCCACAAAGCAATTAACCTATTCAAATATTAACCCCTAAACCGCCATAGCCCACATAGCCTATTAAATGTATTAACCACTAAATCTGCCACCGCCAACGTCGCCGCCACTATAATAAAGTTATTAACCCCTAAACCTAAGTCTAACCCTAACCCTAACACCCCCCTAACTTAACTATTATTTAAATAAATCTAAATAATATTACTATTATTAACTAAATTATTCCTATTTAAAACTAAATACTTTCCTATAAAATAAACCCTAAGATAGCTACAATATAATTAATAATTACATTGTAGCTATTTTAGGATTTATTTTTATTTTACAGGCAACTTTGTATTTATTTTAACTAGGTACAATAAGCTATTAAATAGTTAATAACTATTTAATAGCTACCTAGTTAAAATAAATACAAGTTTACCTGTAAAATAAATCCTAACCTAAGTTACAATTACACCTAACACTACACTATCATTAAATTAATTAAATTAATTAACTACAATTACCTAACATTAAATACAATTAAATAAAATAAAGTACAATAAAAAACCCACTAAATTACAGAAAATAAATAAAAATTACAAGAAGTTTAAACTAATTACACCTAATCTAAGACCCATAATAAAAAAATAAAAAAAAATAAAAAAATTCCCTACCCTATACTAAATTACAAATAGCCCTTAAAAGGGCTTTTTGTGGGGCATTGCCCCAAAGTAATCAGCTCTTTTACCTGTAAAAAAAGAAATACAACCCGCCCCAACATTAAAACCCACCACCCACACACCCAACCTTACTCTAAAACCCACCCAATCCCCCCTTAAAAAAAACTAACACTACCCCCTTGAAGATCACCCTACCTTGAGCTGTCTTCACCCAGCCGGGCAGAAGAATTCATCCGATCCGGGCAGAAGTCTTCATCAAATCCGGGCAGAAGAGGTCCTCCAGCCGGGCAGAAGTCTTCATCCAAGCGGCATCTTCTATCTTCTTCCATCCGACGAGGAGCGGCTCCATCTTGAAGACATCTGGCGTGGAGCATCCTCTTCTTACGACGTCCTAACGAAGAATGAAAGTTCCTTTAAATTACATCATCCAAGATGGCGTCCCTTCAATTCCGATTGGCTGATATAATTCTATCAGCCAATATGAATTAAGGTAGGAAAAATCCTATTGGCTGATGCAATCAGCCAATCGGATTGAAGTTCAATCCGATTGGCTGATCCAATCAGCCAATAGGATTGACCTCACATTCTATTGGCTGTTCCAATCAGCCAATAGAATGCGAGCTCAATCCTATTGGCTGATTGCATCAGTCAAATTGGATTTTTCCTACCTTAATTCCGATTGGCTGATAGAATTCTATCAGCCAATCGGAATTGAAGGGACGCAATATTGGATGACGTCATTTAAAGGAACCTTCTGCCCAGCTGGAGGACCTCTTCTTACCTCTGCTACGGCTGCCTTTTATGGCGAGGTAAAAAGGGAGTAAGATTTCTCCATTTTCAACACACGTAAGGCCTTGCTCTGGATATTGGATACCGATTTACAACGCGGTCCCATGTTAGCCTATGGGAGTAAATATTGCGAGCGACGGGTGAAATATACGGGCGTAACTTGTATGCTATGCCGTATATGTGATACCAAAACAGCGCAAAAACCGCATCAGCCAATAGGATTTTTTTAACCTTAATTCCGATTGGGTGATAGAATTCTATCAGCCAATCGGAATCTAAGGGACGCCATCTTGGATGACGTAATTTAAAAAAGACGTTGGAATTCAGCAAGAAGACATCGGAAGAAGAGGATTCTCCGCACCAGATGTCTTGAAGATGGAGCCGCTCCACGTCGGAAGGATGAAGATAGAAGATGCCGTCTGGGTGAAGACTTTTGCCTGTCTGGCGGATCACTTCTGCCGTCTAGAGGACCACTTCTGCCAGCTTCGTTGAGGACATCTTGCCACTTGGATGAAGACTTCTCCCGGTAAATGAATTTTCGGGGGTTAGTGTTAGGATTTTTTAAGGGTGTATTAGGTGGGGTTTTTTTAGGTTAGGGCTTTGGGCAGCAATAGAGCTAAATGCCCTTTTAAGGGCAATGCCCATCCAAATGCCCTTTTTAGGGCAATGGAGAGGTTAGGTTTTTTTAGTTAGGGTTTTATTTGGGGGGTTGGTTGTATGGGTGGTGGGTTTTACTGTTGGTGGGTTGTTTGTATCTTTTTTTACAGGTAAAAGAGCTGATTTCTTTGGGGCAATGCCCTGCAAAAGGCCCTTTTAAGGGCTATTGGTAGTTTAGTTTAGGCTAGGTTTTTTTTTATTTTGGGTTGGGCTTTTTTTATTTTAATAGGGCTATTAAATTAGGTGTAATTAGGTTAAAGATCTTGTAATTTGTTTTTTATTTTCTGTAATTTAGTGTTTGTTTGTTTTTGTAATTTAGCTAATTTTATTTAATTTAGTTGACTGTATTTAATTTAGGTAATGTATTTAATTGTAGTGTAGTGTTAGGTGTTAGTGTAACTTAGGTTAGGTTTTATTTTACAGGTCAATTTGTATTTATTTTAGCTAGGTAGTTAGTAAATAGTTAATAACTATTTAGTAACTATTCAACCTAGTTAAAATAAATACAAACTTGCCTGTAACATAAAAATAAACCCTAAGCTAGCTACAATTTAACTATTAGTTATATTGTAGCTAGTTTAGGGTTTATTTTATAGGTAAGTATTTAGTTTTAAATAGGAATTATTTAGTTGATAATAGTAATTTGTATTTAGATTTATTTAAATTATATTTAAGTTAGGGGGTGTTAGGGTTAGACTTAGATTTAGAGGTTAATAAATATAATATAGTGGCGGCGACGTTGGGGGCGGCAGATTAGAGGTTAATAAATGTAGGTAGGTGGCGGCGATGTTAGGGGCGGCAAATTAGGGGTTAATAATATTTAAATAGTGTTTGCGATGCGGGAGTACGGCGGTTTAGGGGTTAATATGTTATGAGGAAATTGTGCACAAGCACGTACAACCAGCTTACCGCTGACTTAAGCGGCGCTGGTATTGGAGTGCAGTATGGAGCACAATTTTGCTCTACACTCACTTCTTGCCTGATAACGCCGGTTTTAGAAAAACCTGCAATACCAGCGTTGTAGGTAAGTGAGTGGTGAGAATAATGTGCAAGCTAATACCTCATCGCTCATAACGCAAATCTCGTAATCTGGCTGTTAGTCTATTAGTATAAACTTTTCACTGCATTATTTATCAGCAGGCAATTTGTTTCAAATGCTTGAAATATGATCATGTTATGCCATTTGTGGTGAAATGCATTAATTACATCAGCTCAAGGGGCTAACAGCACCTCCAGATTTGTGATTTTTTTTCTAGGAAATTGGAGACTTTACAGAGGTGCACTGGTTGAGCAGTGGCAACGTCTTGAAGTGGTTCTTTGAACTGATGCAAGAATTCAGGACACTTCTGATAGATGGTAGACTGGATGTTCCAGAGTTTCATGATCCCAAGTCAGTCATTGAGTTAGCATTTTTGGTTGATATTACACAGGAGCTAAACAAACTCAGTCTGCAGGGCCCAAACCAATTAGTCACTGGGACTTTTGACAATGCAAAAGTATTATCCTTGATCTGAAGTTATGGAAAACACAATTCACCAAGAAAAACCTCAGCCATTTTTTACAACATGCAAGTCCCTAATTGAAGAAAAAAGTGGATAACTTTTTGCCATTGAGAATCTCCAACAGGAATTTGATCAGCGATTTGCAGACTTCACAACTCACAATGCAACTTTTCATATTTTTGTAGACCCCTTTTGGTTTGATGTTAACAGTGCTCTGAATGGCACTTATAGATCTGCAATGCAGCACTTATCTGAAAGCTCAGAAATGCACAGGGAAACCAAGAAATGCTAGGTCATTTTATAAGAGTTACCAGGTACCTTCCCAGAGCTGTGCAAACTATTCAAATGAGTCATGTCTTTAGTTGGAAGTGTATACCTGTGTGAAAAATTATTCTCAACTATGAACTGTAACAAATCTAAAACCAGGTCTAGGCTAGCTGATGCTCATCTCCAGGCTGTTCTTAGGGTCTTAACTGCTAACTTATTAAATTCAAATGTGGCTCATCTAACTTAGAACAAACCCTGACAAGCATCTAGCAATAAGTAGTGACTGCAAGCAAGCACTAAGTACTGTATATATCGGTAGTTCAATTTCGTTTTTGAAGTTTGAAATTTTGGAAGCCGCCCCCATGGTAGAAGAAATCTTGTCCAGTGGCCCTAAGGCAAGTTAAGTTTGAGAACCCTTATCTAGACCATATATACATCTAAATTATTATTACTAATATCATTTATATGTATATCACCACAAAATGTCACAGGGCTACATCTAAATTGATGTTGAAGTTCAGAGTGTATTGCACACAAGTGAAATAACGGAATTATACCAAATTGTCTTGGAATACTCACAAACATGTTGACAAGGACAGTTTTGCACTATATCAACACACTTTGTCTGTTGAATTCAATGTGTCCACTTTTTTTGTTTAAATAGAGTGCAAAAATCATGGTCAGGTGAGTTGTGAAGTCAATGCTATCCATGGATCATATGGGTGACTTTTTCCGCTATCCACTCAGATCTGATCCAAACATTTTACGATACAGAAATGGTCTTATAGATGTGATCTCTCTGAACTTGAAAGTCATGTATCAGGAGTGGATAAACACAATCAGAAAGATTGTAATCAACCTTTATTACAGGTTTTATTATAATTATAATAAAATAGAGATTTTTTTAATTTAAATTTCTTCTAAACATATATTTTCTGAAAATATTACAAATGCAAATTTAATTTGACTTTGTATCTTGATTTCTTTCTTTTTTTTTACCTAAAGAAGGAGCATACCACAAGCAAAAAAAAGAAGAAGAAAAAAACCTTCAGCAATCGTTCAGTAAATGTTTTACTATAAATCTCGCATTTACTTTAAAACAGTAAAGCTATGATTTCTGTGAAAGCAATTATTGCTTGACAACTTTCAAAAAATGCTGAGGGCTATGTGTAAAAAAAAGTGTCTAATGTTTTCTACTCTCACTCTGAAGGCCAATAAAAGTTTTTGATGGGTATACTCTCCAAAGAAAGAAATCTGATGATGAAAAGTTATGCTTTACAGATAAAACATCCAGTGCATCTAAGGAGCGCAGAACAAACACAACCAAAGAGAATTCTGCATCTCATTTATAGCATCTTCCTTTTTTGTATGTCATCCACAGTGTCACACAGCTTCTTTGCTTTATACTGTGACCTTTGTATTTTTACTACTGTTATTTCTTGTCATTTTTTTATAGTATTACATGAAAATTCATGAAATACCTCCACTATCACTGTAGAGTATATCATTCTTACAATAAAAAGTATTGTAGTTTTGTAAGCAAATTAACTATACTTTTCTGAGGATGTTGTTCTAAGTAATTATTAAATGACCATTAAATACAGTAGGATTGCAAAATTAAAAAGTGCATAATAAAAAATACAATGCAATAGCATTTACTATCAATGTCAAATAAGCAGTCGATTTTTTCTGAGAAATGTATTTATTCCCATTTGTCGGCCTCCTGTATCATGTGACTAAATATCAGCCAATCACAGACTAGTATATGTATACACTTTGAAATTGTGAACATGCTCAGTAGGTGGTGGTGCCTCAGAAAGTGTGAATATAAAAAGTCTGTGCAAAATTTGATAATAGAAGTAAATTAGAAAGTCTCCTAAAACTGAATGCTCTGTCTGAGTCATGAAAGTTTAATTTTGACTTTGGTTAACCTTTTGTTGTATAATTACAGTATCCATTTAAAATGTAGCTAGTACTAAGTATAGTGAAATTCTACCATTACAAAAAGATTGAAAATAAAAAATAGCTGCTGTTTACTAACAGCTCATTATTTGTATCTTACTAAACAGTAATTACCCCTAATGTATGGTTGCAATGTCCAGCCAGGTAAAGAGATTCTGATACCATTTTAAATAGGTACCAGTGTGACTACTGCAATTAGCTCTTACATTAGCCTCCATTACAACACATAAGGATTGCCAAGTAAAAACATTGGGTCTCATTGATCAATATATGGGCAGAGAAGTTTCCTAGCTAGGGAAATTTGGGTTGATTTAACACCACAACCTCTCAGGTAGTGGAGTGGTTAAAAAGCAGTGGTCATACAACTGTTGTTTCTTAACTTGCAGTAAGCAGGCTTGTATGAGACAGTCTGCACAGCAAAGGCTCCAAAAGCCTTCATAGAGTCCATTGAATGAAAGTTATTCAGGTATACTATTTAGTTATTTTTGCTTTGTTTTCTAAGGCATTCAAATCTATAAGAAGAGCAGCCCCTTTTTGTATTAATACAACTGCTCTCAAATGACATGTACACTGTATCGGGAACCAATCCCAAAAGCACCATAAGAAACAGCCCTTCAAGGAGGTATTTGCTAGCTTTTTTACAAACAATGAAAGTATAAGATTCTTGTCTGATGTGAATATAAAATATAATGGTTTACTTATTCAATATTGATGGACAGCCTAATGTGTTTGAATGAAGGTTATTCTTCTGATAATATCAAATCTTTATGTCTAGAATTAACAGTTTGATATACTTTAAGTGTCATTAAAATCTAAACACTCCTTTGCAATCCTAATTGAACAATATGATGTCTGTATTTAAAGGGACAATCTACTATAAAATGTAATCCCCTTTAAAGTGTTCCCAGTGATACATTTTACCTGCTGGAGTGTATGAAATTGTTTGCAAACATCCTTTCACCTTTATTTTGTCATTTGAAATAGCTGGTTTTGCTTGTTGAAACCACCACCTATATTGAAAATATAATCACTGCAGTATTCTATAAAAAAACTATTATAAACAGAAGGCAACAATATAAATCAACCTTGCAGTGGGGATAGAGAGCTTTTTGTATCTGAAACATGATTTTGCTTATTAAACCCCTGCCTTTAATTAACATTTAAATAACTATTTACCTTTATGTACTGTATAGAGAGAACAATAACATTAACAGGTCTGCTCTTCCTGCAGTCTATTTAAATAGAAATTCCCTTGAGAACAATGGGTAATGGTTTCAATGAGCAAAATAAGCTTTTGTGAATGCAAAAACAAACATACATGAATTATATTCCATGCATTTACTACTCTACAACAGTTATAACAAGTAACTGGGAACACATAAAGGGGAAGACATTTTTACAGTAGAGTGCCATCTTAAAGGGACATGTAACCCAATATTTTTCTTTCATGATTCAGATAGAAAATACAATTTTAAACAACGTTCCAATGGGTGCTCTGACAAAATGCTGACGGACATTTGACCGACAGCATTCTGTCCGATGGACAGAATGCCAAAGTATGTTCCAAATTTGGCCAAGGGCAGATACGCTCCAGAGTGCTCTTTTCTAATCAGATCCTCAGGTGCCACAACTGCCTCCGGGAACCTAACCATGGGTCACAGCCCGCACGTCTTTTAATTCTCTGTCTGGGAAATTATCTATCTATCGAACCTATCTATTTATCTATCTATCTATTTAATCTATCTATCAAATTTATCTATCTATCTATCTATCTATCTATCTATCTATCTATCTATCTAATCTATTTATCTAATATATCATCAAATCTATCTATCTATCTATCTTGTTCAAATGTACTTCTTTTATCTAATGTTCTTAATTCTTTAGATATCCTTTGTTGAAGAAACAGCAATGCAAATGGTTGAGCCAATCACACAACACATCTATGTGCAGCGACCAATCAGCAGCTACTTAGCCTATATAGATATGCTTTTCAACAAATGATATCAAGGGAATGAAGCAAATTAGATAATAGAAGTCAATTGAAAAGTTATTTAAAATTGCATGCTCCTATGTCTATCTCTCCCTGCTAGCATCTTTTGGGAGCTGGGAAAGGGAATCAAATTCTCGAGAAGATAGCTCAAGATTGGAATATAATGTTATCACAAGATAACATTGACTGAAAATCTATACAAATCTCTATTCATTCACAGGCTACCCTTTCAGCCACCTGGAGAGAAGCACACCTTAAACTCTTACATAAATTCTATTTCACTCCTGATAAAGGATATAAGCTCCGAAACTCAAATTTTTGGAAATGTCCCAAATGTTCTTTGATTGCTGCAGACCTTATACATATGTTATGGAAATGTCCTCTGATTAGACAATTTTGGTGTAAATTAGAATTTTGGATGAACACATCACTCAAGATCTCCCCTCTGAGCCTGTCGGCAAGCCAGGTCTTACTGTGTTTTAAGAATCAGCAAGAACAACAGCTTAATGAAAAGTTAATAAGTCTGTCTCTCCTGGTGGCTAGGTATCTAATTTTTAAGAAATGGAAAACTAGAGAGATACCTAGCGTCTCAGAGATAAAAAATTATCTTAAGAAGGAATGTATATTAGAACAGCGAGACACTAATATAAATAACGAATCTGATATTAGACAATTGTTTTAGTAAATGGGCACCATTTATCAAGTCTCTCCCGAAAACAGAGATCGATTATATAATATTTCCCTTCCAAAACTCAGAATTGGTACTCTTAGGGATCTGGCAATTGGCAATAAGACCCCGCAAATGAGGAAGAATGACAGGAAGAATGAGGTTGTATTTATGTGAATTCTTTTTTTTTTTTTCCTTTCCCCTCCTCCCCTTTTTATTTAGGAAATAAAAAAGGTTCAGTAGTATAAATCAGATAACTAAGGCTATATCTGAAAATTGTCTAATTTGGTTAAATTATGAGAAAGACTATGTTAACATTATTATTGTGTTATTATCTGATAATTTAAAGGGACACTGAACCCATTTTTTTTTTTCTTTTGTGATTCAGACAGAGCATGAAATTTTAAGCAACTTTCTAATTTACTCCTATTATCAAATTTTCTTCATTCTCTTTGAATCTTTATTTGAAATGCAAGAATGTAAGTTTAGATGCCGGCCCATTTTTGGTGAACAACCTAGGTTGTCCTTGCTGATTGGTGGATAAATTCATCCTCCAATCAAAAACTGCTGTCCAGAGTTCTGAACTAAGAAAAAAGCTTAGATGCCTTCTTTTTTTATATAAAGATAGCAAGAGAACGAAGAAACATTGATAATAGGAGTAAATTAGAAAGTTGCATAAAATTGCATGCTCTATCTGAATCACAAAATAAAAAAATTGGGTTCAGTGTCCCTTTAAGGCTTGTTTATTTAATTTGTATTAACAATACAATAATATAGATACATTTTGAAATTAATAATGCTTATGTTCAAAGTGTGCCTTGCATGGCATAAATCATTTTGTTGGTTGAATTTATTATGCTGAACAATAATAATAAAATCATGAAAGATAAATTTGGGTTTCATGTCCCTTTAAGTTGCTCACAACCTCGAAGTTAAAAAGTATGATTTGCATTAGAATTTACCTGGGGAACTTGCCAACAGATGCATCTTTATTAGCTCAATCATACCTACCATCATGATTCTGCACTTATGTCATATTCAGTCATTCTCCTTTTTCACTCCCTAAAATACACGTTGTTATATTAATAAATTGTGAGACCATCACATGGTATTTTTCCACTTTGCTAAAGCTGTTTTAGAGAATATCTTTAAAGGGACAGTTTACTCAAACAAATTCTCCCCTTTAATTTGTTCCCAATGATCCACTTTACCTGCTTGAGTGTATTAAATTGTTTACAAGTATTTCCATTACCCTAATATTGGCATTTTAAATAGTTGATTTAGCCTATGGTATCCCACCTATTCTGAAAAATGTTGGCCTCAAGGCCAAGCTGTGTTAACACAGCCAGCAGAAGAAATTACACTACTAGTGGGTTATAGAAGAGATAAGGTAATAAAATGTTAATTTCCCATTGTTCTCTCCAAGTATTGGTGATTGGTTTATGGAAAGATATAAGATAACGAAACATGTATATGTAAAAAATGTGATAAAGTAATGAGATCTGATTATACCTACAAGCTCAACCCATTTTATTAGGTTGTGGCTTCAAAACACAAAATCAGCTAATTATATATACGCAAATCAGCCTTAAAAAGCAAATATCATACATTTTAGACTCTGCAGTTGGTAAAAAAAAAATTGGAAACACATTAAGGGAAAAAGAATTTTATAGTATACTGTCCCTTTAATTTGAATATATTTACTAAAATGGAAAATAGTGTTGTTCATTATGTTGTAAAAATTAAGAACAAAACTTTCTTGCTTCACATTTAGCATCAGTTCACCATTTCTAAACACAGTAATTCATGAATAAAATAAATGATTAAATCTCAATTATTGTGGGAGTATAAATATTACATTTATGAGACCCTATTGCAACACATAATCAAACAAATATAAAACAAAAAATAGGTAAATTATACAAATTTCTTTTAAGACTAAATGAACATTAAAAACAGTAGAATTGCATAATCAACATTTCAATATTTGCTTCAATTTCCCTGCCCCTGTTTCATCTAACAGCCATCAGCAAACCACACACTCATATTTCCACATGCTCAGTAGGAGTTGGTGCATCAGAAAGAATAAATATAAAAAAACAATGTAATAATTGAAGTAGATTGGAAAAGTTTTTTTCTTTTTAATTGAATCCCATATCTGAATCATGAAAGTTTAATTTTTACTTTAGATGACACCAACGACAAGTTTATTACCTTCACTGTCAAAAAGCTGCAGCTCTTTTCTTCACAATGCATTTCCATGACTCTCGACAGTCAAGGGGTTTATTCTAATCTTAGTTGTACATTACCCTAACCCTAGTCCCAACCCTAACCCTATTCCTTAAACTAATAAAAAAAAGTCTAGCAAAGTATGCCTAGTATCTAGGAATGTAAAGGGACAGTCAAGTCCAAAATAAACGTTGATGATTCAGATAATTTTAAACAACTTTCCAATTTACTTTTATCACTAATTTTGCTTTGTTTTCTTGGTATTCTTAGTTAAAAGCTAAACCTAGATAGGATCATATGCTTATTTCTTAGAACTTGAAGGCCACCTCTAATCTGAAAGCTTTTTGACAGTTTTTCACCAATAGAGGGCGTTAGCTCATGTGTGTCATATAGATAACATTGCGCTCACGCACGTGAATGGCTAACATGCAAGTCTGTCAAAATAACTGAAATAAAGGGGGCACTTTGCAGAGGTTTAGATAATCATATATTTCTATAACAGTGTTGGTTATGCAAAACTGGGGAATGGTAAATAAAGCGATTATCTATCTTTTTAAACAATAACATTTTTGGTGTTTACTATCCCTTTAAGGTTTCACTCATAAAGGGTTAAAGCAGCATTAAAATAAATCTTTGTAGATAATGACACATTACATATGTAGAATAGAGTACATAGCAAGGGGTCGATCCGATATAAAGCGTCGCCCGCAAAAGCCGGCGACGCCAATATTTGCGCGGATTTGGTATCACATATACGGCGTAACCTAGAAGTTACGCGCGTATATTTCTGCCGTCGCCCGCAGTTTTTTGGGCCATAGGCAGTTATACCAAACCCGCGCAGTTTGGTATCCAATATGCAGCGTAAGGACTTACGTGGCGAAAATGGAGAAAACTTACTCCATTTTCACCTCGCCACAAAAAGCAGCCGTAAGAAGCCTTACGCTGACTATTGGAGCCCCGTAACTCCCTAAACTAACTAGAAAATAAACCTAACACCTAACGCATGCGCAATGTCTATCTCCCTGTCAACCGCGATCTGCTAAAATAAACCTAACACCTAACGCATGCGCAATGTCTATCTACCTGTCAACCGCGATCCCCCCCCCCCCCCGAAATCCCTAATAAAGTTATTACCCCCTAAACCGCCGCTCCCGGACCCCGCCGCCATCTACATAAACTAACCCCCTACTGTGAGCCTCTAAAACCGCCGCCATCTACCTTATCTATCCCCTAATCTGACCCCTTACACCGCCGCCACCTATATAAAAATGATTAACCCCTAATGTAAGCCCCTTACAGCGCCGCCATCTCTATTAAAATGATTAACCCCTAATTTAATCTACCTACCCCGCCGCCAGCTATATTATCTATATTAACCCTAAGTATATTATAGTTAATATAGGTATTACATTATATATATTAACTATATTAACCCTAATTATATTAGGGTTAATATAGTTAATATAGTTACTATAGTATTTATATTAACTATATTAACTCTATCTAACCCTAACACCCCTAACTAAATTCTTATTAAATTAATCTAATTCATTTATAAACTAAAATGTTCCTATTTAAATCTAAATACTTACCTATAAAATAAACCCTAAGATAGCTACAATATAATTAATAATTACATTGTAGCTATGTTAGGGTTAATATTTATTTTACAGGTAAATTGTTAATTATTTTAACTAGGTATAATAGCTATTAAATAGTTATTAACTATTTAATATCTACCTAGTTAAAATAATTACCCAATTACCTGTAAAATAAATCCTAACCTAAGTTACAAATACACCTACACTATCAATAAATTAAATAAACTACAAACATCTATCTAAAAATACAATTAAATTAACTAAACTAAATTACAAAAAAAAACAAACACTAAATTACAAAAAATAAAAAAAAGATTACAAGATATTTAAGCTAATTACACCTATTCTAAGCCCCCTAATAAAATAATAAACCCCCAAAATAAAAAAAATTCCCTGCCCTATTCTAAATTCAACAAATTTCAAAGCTCTTTACCTTACCAGCCCTTAAAAGGGCCTTTTGTGGGACATGCCCCAAAGAATTCAGCTCTTTTGCATACAAGAAATACAATACCCCCCCCCCCCCATTACAACCCACCACCCACATACCCCTATTCTAAACCCACCCAAACCCCCCTTAAAAAAGCCTAACACTACCCCCCTGAAGATCTCCCTACCTTGTCTTCACCACACCGGGCCGAACTCCTGATCCGATCCGGGCGATGTCTTCCTCCAAGCGGCAAAGAAGAATTCTTCCTCCGGCGATGTCTTCCTCCAAGCGGCAAAGAAGAATTCTTCCTCCGGCGACGTCTTCCTCCAAGCGGCAGCAAAGTCTTCATTCTTCCGGCGGCATCTTCAATCTTCTTTCTTCGCTCCGCCGCCGTGGAGCATCCATCCCGGCCGACTGCTGAACTTGGAATGATGTACCTTTAAATGACGTCATCCAAGATGGCGTCCGCCGAATTCCGATTGGCTGATAGGATTCTATCAGCCAATCGGAATTAAGTTAAAAAAATCTGATTGGCTGATTGAATCAGCCAATCAGATTCAAGTTCAATCCGATTGGCTGATCCAATCAGCCAATCAGATTGAGCTCGCATTCTATTGGCTGATCGGAACAGCCAATAGAATGCGAGCTCAATCTGATTGGCTGATTGGATCAGCCAATCGGATTGAACTTGAATCTGATTGGCTGATTCAATCAGCCAATCAGATTTTTTTAACTTAATTCCGATTGGCTGATAGAATCCTATCAGCCAATCGGAATTCGGCGGACGCCATCTTGGATGACGTCATTTAAAGGTACATCATTCCAAGTTCAGCAGTCGGCCGGGATGGATGCTCCGCGGCGGCGGAGCGAAGAAAGAAGATTGAAGATGCCGCCGGAAGAATGAAGACTTTGCTGCCGCTTGGAGGAAGACGTCGCCGGAGGAAGAATTCTTCTTTGCCGCTTGGAGGAAGACATCGCCGGAGGAAGAATTCTTCTTTGCCGCTTGGAGGAAGACATCGCCCGGATCGGATCAGGAGTTCGGCCCGGTGTGGTGAAGACAAGGTAGGGAGATCTTCAGGGGGGTAGTGTTAGGCTTTTTTAAGGGGGGTTTGGGTGGGTTTAGAATAGGGGTATGTGGGTGGTGGGTTGTAATGGGGGGGGTATTGTATTTCTTGTATGCAAAAGAGCTGAATTCTTTGGGGCATGCCCCACAAAAGGCCCTTTTAAGGGCTGGTAAGGTAAAGAGCTTTGAAATTTGTTGAATTTAGAATAGGGCAGGGAATTTTTTTTATTTTGGGGGTTTATTATTTTATTAGGGGGCTTAGAATAGGTGTAATTAGCTTAAATATCTTGTAATCTTTTTTTTATTTTTTGTAATTTAGTGTTTGTTTTTTTTTGTAATTTAGTTTAGTTAATTTAATTGTATTTTTAGATAGATGTTTGTAGTTTATTAAATTTATTGATAGTGTAGGTGTATTTGTAACTTAGGTTAGGATTTATTTTACAGGTAATTGGGTAATTATTTTAACTAGGTAGATATTAAATAGTTAATAACTATTTAATATCTATTATACCTAGTTAAAATAATTAACTATTTACCTGTAAAATAAATATTAACCCTAACATAGCTACAATGTAATTATTAATTATATTGTAGCTATCTTATGGTTTATTTTATAGGTAAGCATTTAGATTTAAATAGGAATATTTTAGTTTATAAATGAATTAGATTAATTTAATATAAATTTAGTTAGGGTTAGATAGAGTTAATATAGTTAATATAAATACTATAGTAACTATATTAACTATATTAACCCTAATATAATTAGGGTTAATATAGTTAATATATATAATGTAATACCTATATTAACTATAATATACTTAGGGTTAATATAGATAATATAGCTGGCGGCAGGGTAGGTAGATTAAATTAGGGGTTAATCATTTTAATAGAGATGGCGGCGGTGTAAGGGGCTTAGATTAGGGGTTAATAATTTTAATATAGATGGCGGCGGTGTTAAGGGCTCACTTTAGGGGGTTATAGATATAATATAGCTGGCGGCGGGGTACGGGAGCGGCGGTTTAGGGGTTAATAACTTTATTAGGTTGCGGCGGGGTAAAGGAGCTGTGGTTTAGGGGTTAATAGCTTTTTTATTGTTAGGATAGTGAGGGGGGATAGCGGATAGAGGGTTAGACAGTGCGGGCTATGTTAGGGAGGCGTGTTAGACAGTGCGGGCTATGTTAGGGAGGCGTGTTAGACAGTGCGGGCTATGTTAGGGGGGCGTGTTAGACAGTGCGGGCTATGTTAGGGAGGCGTGTTAGACAGTGCGGGCTATGTTAGGGAGGCGTGTTAGACAGTGCGGGTGTTTTAGACTTTAGTCAGGTTTTATAGGCGCCGGCAGATTCTAACGTGGCGCAAGTCACTGGCGACGCCAGAAATTTGTACTTACGCAGATTTCTGGACATCGCTGGTTTGTGAGACTTACGGCACGTTAGCATCTGACGGCGACCTATATGGGATGGCTCGAGTTGCGAGCTGAAACTGCGGGCGACGCCGGTTCCCTCGCTTGCGCCGCAAACTGCGATCGATATCGGATCGCGCCCCAAGTGCATAGTTATTTCTACTACTTTTCCTTTGAGCTATTATTGGTCTATGCCCATTTAAGTAACTTCCTTTGCCTTTAAGTAGGCTTTTTATAAAATGGTAAATACCTGGCTAATTTAAGGAACTACTAATGCACATGGTGTTTTGCAAGGAAGACATATGTTAATGAAAAAATAACTTCCTAATTTTATAGATAATGCGACACTACAGAAACTAATGGATTACATAGACTAAGGCCTAGATTTGGAGTTTGGCGGTAGCCGTGAAACCCAGCGTTAGAGGCTCCTAACGCTGGTTTTAGGCTACCGCCGGTATTTGGAGTCACTCAAAATAGGGTCTAACGCTCACTTTTCAGCCGCGACTTTTCCATACCGCAGATCCCCTTACGTAAATTGCGTATCCTATCTTTTCAATGGGATTTTTATAACTCCGGTATTTAGAGTCGTTTCTGAAGTGAGCGTTAGACATCTAACGACAAAACTCCAGCCGCAGGAAAAAAGTCAGTAGTTAAGAGCTTTCTGGGCTAACGCCGGTTTATAAAGCTCTTAACTACTGTGCTCTAAAGTACACTAACACCCATAAACTACCTATGTACCCCTAAACCGAGGTCCCCCCACATCACCGACACTCGAAAAAAAATTTTTAACCCCTAATCTGCCAACCGCAACCTACGTTATCCTTATGTACCCCTAATCTGCTGCCCCTAACACCGCCGACCCCTGTATTATATTTATTAACCCCTAATCTGCCCCCCTCAACGTCGCCTCCACCTGCCTACACTTATTAACCCCTAATCTGCCGACCGCAAAGCGCCGCAACCTACGTTATCCTTATGTACCCCTAATCTGCTGCCCCTAACACCGCCGACCCCTATATTATATTTATTAACCCCTAATCTGCCCCCCTCAACGTCGCCTCCACCTGCCTACACTTATTAACCCCTAATCTGCCGACCGGACCTGAGCGCTACTATAATAAAGTTATTAACCCCTAATCCGCCTCACTAACCCTATCATAAATAGTATTAACCCCTAATCTGCCCTCCCTAACATCGCCAACACCTAACTTCAATTATTAACCCCTAATCTGCCGACCGAATCTTGCCGCTATTCTAATAAATGTATTAACCCCTAAAGCTAATTCTAACCCTAATACTAACACCCCCCTAAGTTAAATATAATTTAAATCTAACGAAATTAATTAACTCTTATTAAATAAATTATTCCTATTTAAAGCTAAATACTTACCTGTAAAATAAATCCTAATATAGCTACAATATAAATTATAATTATATTATAGCTATTTTAGGATTTATATTTATTTTACAGGTAACTTTGTATTTATTTTAACCAGGTACAATAGTTATTAAATAGTTAAGAACTATTTAATAGCTAAAATAGTTAAAATAATTACAAATTTACCTGTAAAAGAAATCCTAACCTAAGTTACAAATAAACCTAACACTAGACTATCAATAAATTAATTAAATAAACTACCTACAATTACCTACAATTAACTTAACACTACACTATCAATAAATTAATTAAATACAATTGCTACAAATAAATACAATTAAATAAACTAGCTAAAGTACAAAAAATAAAAAAGAACTTAGTTACAAAAAATAAAAAAATATTTACAAACATAAGAAAAATATTACAACAATTTTAAACTAATTACACCTACTCTAAGCCCCCTAATAAAATAACAAAGCCCCCCAAAATAAAAAAATGCCCTACCCTATTCTAAATTACTAAAGTTCAAAGCTCTTTTACCTTACCGGCCCTGAACAGGGCCCTTTGCGGGGCATGCCCTAAGAAATACAGCTCTTTTGCCTGTAAAAAAAAACATACAATACCCCCCCCCCCCAACATTACAACCCACCACCCACATACCCCTAATCTAACCCAAACCCCCCTTAAATAAACCTAACACTAAGCCCCTGAAGATCTTCCTACCTTATCTTCACCAAACCAGGTTCACCGATCCGTCCTGAAGAGCTCCTCCGATGTCCTGATCCAAGCCCAAGCGGGGGGCTGAAGAGGTCCATGATCCGGCTGAAGTCTTCATCCAAGTGGGGCAGAAGAGGTCTTCCATCCGATTGAAGTCTTCATCCAAGCGGCATCCATCCGGAGCGAAGCGGCAGCATCCTGAAGACCTCCACCGCGGAACATCCATCCTGGCCGACGACTGAACGACGAATGACGGTTCCTTTAAATGACGTCATCCAAGATGGCGTCCCTCGAATTCCGATTGGCTGATAGGATTCTATCAGCCAATCGGAATTAAGGTAGGAATATTCTGATTGGCTGATGGAATCAGCCAATCAGAATCAAGTTCAATCCGATTGGCTGATCCGATCAGCCAATCAGATTGAGTTCGCATTCTATTGGCTGATCCTATCAGCCAATCGGAATTCGAGGGACGCCATCTTGGATGACGTCATTTAAAGGAACCGTCATTCGTCGTTCAGTCGTCGGCCAGGATGGATGTTCCGCGGTGGAGGTCTTCAGGATGCTGCCGCTTCGCTCCGGATGGATGCCGCTTGGATGAAGACTTCAATCGGATGGAAGACCTCTTCTGCCCCGCTTGGATGAAGACTTCAGCCGGATCATGGACCTCTTCAGCCCCCCGCTTGGGCTTGGATCAGGACATCGGAGGAGCTCTTCAGGACAGATCGGTGAACCTGGTATGGTGAAGATAAGGTAGGAAGATCTTCAGGGGCTTAGTGTTAGGTTTATTTAAGGGGGGTTTGGGTTAGATTAGGGGTATGTGGGTGGTGGGTTGTAATGTTGGGGGGGGGTATTGTATGTTTTTTTTTACAGGCAAAAGAGCTGTATTTCTTGGGGCATGCCCCGCAAAGGGCCCTGTTCAGGGCTGGTAAGGTAAAAGAGCTTTTAACTTTAGTAATTTAGAATAGGGTAGGGCATTTTTTTATTTTGGGGGGCTTTGTTATTTTATTAGGGGGCTTAGAGTAGGTGTAATTAGTTTAAAATTGTTGTAATATTTTTCTTATGTTTGTAAATATTTTTTTATTTTTTGTAACTTAGTTCTTTTTTATTTTTTGTACTTTAGCTAGTTTATTTAATTGTATTTATTTGTAGCAATTGTATTTAATTAATTTATTGATAGTGTAGTGTTAGGTTAATTGTAGGTAATTGTAGGTAGTTTATTTAATTAATTTATTGATAGTCTAGTGTTAGGTTTATTTGTAACTTAGGTTAGGATTTCTTTTACAGGTAAATTTGTAATTATTTTAACTATTTTAACTATTAAATAGTTCTTAACTATTTAATAGCTATTGTACATGGTTAAAATAAATACAAAGTTACCTGTAAAATAAATATTAATCCTAAAATAGCTATAATATAATTATAATTTATATTGTAGCTATATTAGGATTTATTTTACAGGTAAGTATTTAGCTTTAAATAGGAATAATTTATTTAATAAGAGTTAATTAATTTCGTTAGATTTAAATTATATTTAACTTAAGGGGGTGTTAGTATTAGGGTTAGACTTAGCTTTAGGGGTTAATACATTTATTAGAATAGCGGCGAGATTCGGTCGGCAGATTAGGGGTTAATAATTGAAGTTAGGTGTCGGCGATGTTAGGGAGGGCAGATTAGGGGTTAATACTATTTATGATAGGGTTAGTGAGGCGGATTAGGGGTTAATAACTTTATTATAGTAGCGCTCAGGTCCGGTCGGCAGATTAGGGGTTAATAAGTGTAGGCAGGTGGAGGCGACGTTGTGGGGTGCAGATTAGGGGTTAATAAATATAATATAGGGGTCGGCGATGTTAGGGCAGCAGATTAGGGGTACATAGGGATAATGTAAGTAGAGGCGGTTTACGGAGCGGCAGATTAGGGGTTAATAATAATATGCAGGGGTCAGCGATAGCGGGGGCGGCAGATTAGGGGTTAATAAGTGTAAGGTTAGGGGTGTTTAGACTCGGGGTACATGTTAGAGTGTTAAGTGCAGACGTAGGAAGGGTTACCGCATAGCAAACAATGGGGCTGCGTTAGGAGCTGAACGCGGCTTTTTTGCAGGTGTTTGGTTTTTTATCAGCTCAAACAGCCCCATTGTTTTCTATGGGGGAATCGTGCATGAGCACGTTTTTGAGGCTGGCCGCGTCCGTAAGCAACTCTGGTATCGAGAGTTGAAGCTGCGTTAAAAATGCTCTACGCTCCTTTTTTGGAGCCTAACGCAGCCTTTATGTGGACTCTCAATACCAGAGTTATTTTTATGGTGCGGCCAGAAAAAAGCCGGCGTTAGTTTTTCGGGTCATTACCGACAAAACTCCAAATCTAGGCCTAAGAAAGTAAACACATATGTATTTGTATTGGGTAGATGTATTATGTAAAGAAAATAAATTCACATGGAAAAGTATGAGTGGAGATGATTTTACAAAAGACAGCGTTGTGTAAAAAATGCAAAAAACATATGTGTTCAAGTAACTGATTTTATTTTGCTAAATTATATTCTTATTAGTAATTTACTTTATAAGAATAAGCTATTTATTATGAAATAATCACAGATTAAAAAAAAAAAAGCAGAAAAAAAAAGCTTAGAGTGGCAGGGAGTGGGAAGGAGGGAGATGGGGCTCCTATAGTGGAGGAGCATTAGAGGGTGGGTAAACGATCAGGGGAGGAGAAGTGGCTAGATAACTGGGTACTGACAGATAGCTGTAAGTACCTAAGATGGTGGAAACTAGAGTGAGGGGGGAGAGTTAGAAAGCTTTTTGGGAGGGATTAGGGAGGTGGGAAGGTAAGGGAGTAATCCTACACTGAATAAAATATTCATAATAAAAAAAAAAAAAAAAAAAAAATAAACGTCTAAAATTGTATACTGACAGACTGTCTGCCAGTACTAAAGATAGGGTGACCAGTGGTGGAGGAAAGAAAGCTGAGAGGTATCAGGGGGTGGAAATTGCCAGGTGGGAGGCTAACCTCTGGGAGGCTAACCTCTACATTAAAACTAAACTTAACCTTACAAGCTACTTAATTAACCCCTTCACTGCTGGGAATAATAAAAGTGTGGTGCGCTGCTGCAATTAGCGGCCTTCTAATTACCAAAAAGCTGTAATACTTCTGGGATATTTCCCTATTAGACCAATCCTGGCCAGTAGTCTTCTTATCCTGGCGTCAAGTGGCAAGATAAGGAAATATCCCACAACAAAATATAAGTAGTAAATGAGGATGCAATCCAATACTCACAGTAATGATGACCGAAACAGGGAAATGGTTCCAGGCAGTGCAGGGTAACGCCAGGCAGACAGTCAAATCCTTTATGGTGCCAAAAGGGTTAAACAGAGAGTAGTCAGAGGAAGGCAGAGGTCAATACCAGGCATACAGTCCAATCCTTCACAGTACCAAGGGGCTAAGCAGAGAGGGGTCAATAACAAGCAGAGTCCGGCAACAAGGAGGCAATCTAAGGTATTAGCAGTTCAAGGGTTAAGCAGGAGAGTAACAGTAACCAGCAGAGTCCAGCAACAATTAGACAATCCAATAACACAGCAGTTCAGGGTTTAAACAGGAGAGTGGTTAGACAGGCAGAGTTCAGCAACAATTTAAGCAATCCAATAACACAGTAGTTCAGGAGCACCCAGGCAGTACAAGACAAACCTATATTTAGGCAATGTAAGGAAGGAAGGAAGGTACTTACATAGAGTCGGTTCTCACCAAGGGGAAGGTCCAGGTGTGCTCAGAGCGATGGTGACATCACATCTAGTGCACCCAGAGCACCGCCGCATCCATGGTGTCAGGGTGCCAGGAATCAGACTGAGACAAGAAGTGCAAAAATAATCACACCTTTATTAATAGCAAAAAAATAATAAAAAGTCCATAAGTCAAATAACAAGCTAGGAATCAAAACCAGAGTTGGTAGTCAGACGAGCTGAGTCAGGAGCCAAAGCGAATAGTTATACGAGCCGAGTCAGGAGCCAAAGCGAGTAGTCAGACGAGCCGGAATCAGGAACAAGGAGAACAGCAGAGTCAGGAACAAGCCAGGGATCAGGAACCATGAGGGACAGACAGCCAGGTAATACACAGGAGCTCTAACAAACAGGTCTGAGACAACGCAAGGGCAAATCATACTGAACAGAGGCCCTTTAAATAATAAGTGATGACATCACAATTCTGAGACTGCATCCTGTCTCACACGGATGATGTACACCAGTCTGGCCATAAAAGGAAGTGCAGGAAATGAGCAGCATCACACAGTATGCACCAGAGTCAGCAAGAGAGGTGAGTACAATGGCTGCCAGCAGCACATGTCAAACAAGGCAGGGAAAAAACCCTGACACATGGAAACAGGTCACAAAGGAGCGTAACAACGTGACAAAAGCAATGGCAAAGCCATTTATGTCTGCTATTTCTGAACAAAGGGGATCCCAGAGAAGCTTTTACATTCATTTGTGCCATGATTACACAAGCTGTTTGTAAATAATTTAATTGAGAAACCTAAAGTTTGTGAAAAAGTTAAAGGTTTTTTTATTTGATCACATTTGGCAGTGAAATGGTGGCATGAAATATACCGAAATTGGCCTAGATCAATACTTTGGGTTGTCTACTAAAAAAAAATATAGTTTTGATAAATAATTGGTAAATAAAAAAGACAAGGCTCAGTTTAAATGTAGTGATGGCAAAAATGCTAAAAATGCTCTGGTCTTTTGGGGAACTCTGAAATGTGTGGTCCTTAAGGGGTTAAACAATAAAGTTTACTTTCATTTGTAATTTATTATAAATGATTTGGTTTGTTACTAATGGTGGTAGAGAAGAATGATTAAAGCACTGCATTCAAAATATTTTTAAAATAGTTATATGGATTCATAAATCCAGAGCACTTCAGGGATACACAGCTTGAAAACCCTGGTGAACCACACCCATTGCTGTTGCCAATGAGGGTCAGATGTAAATTAATTTATGTATAAGCTAACCAACCAATGTTGATGACTGAGGTAAAGTTCACCATACTTAACTATGATGAAGGCATTACAGTTCCTCTAGAGGGAGTTGAATAAGCACACTTTTTAGAGAGTTTTTACAATCAAAATAATTAATAAATGTTTTTTTTTTTGTGATAATGTTTTATTTTCCTTAATTAAACATGTTACAAGGGGGGATAGATGTAGAGGTTAATGCCCCTTTAACAGGATACAAAATATAGAGATCCATGTGTAAAAATATACTTATTTTTGTCTTTGAGTTTTAATTTACTAAAAACATGTGAAAAGGTGGCAAGTTTTGAGTTATAAAGGGTCAGATTAGTAAAGCACTTTCATTAGCTTGAGGAGCGTAAATGCAATTGCGAGATCACAGTGTTCTTTAAGCGCAAATCCATATTACAAGCGGCACTGTTTATATTACTGCCATATAGTTTGTGCAAAATCGCAGTAATTTACGTTCCCCAAATTTTCTATGGGTGGTGTTGAGCGGCAATGTCCAATCGTACGCAATCACATTTACCGCTCAAACTTTCATATTGCGTAAAGCATTTGGCCCGGAGAAAACAGTTGCACTAAAATATTCTATTAACTCCTAAACTGCCACACACCCCCAGTGCAAAGTAAACCATTACACTATTAACGCCTAAGCCGCCCCAACCCACATCACAAAGTAAACCAGTACACTATTAATCCCTAAGCCACCACAACCACCATCACAAAGTAACCCACTTACATCTAAACCCCCTAACCTAACACTCCCTAAGTTACCCCAAAACAGACTAATCTAACCTGAAAAAGTAAAAAAACCTAACCTTACCTTTAAAAATTAAAAACTAACCTTACCTTAAAATTAACAAACCTAACATTACTATAAAAAAAACAAAAAAAAAACCCTAAGATTTCTTAAAATCCCGGCAGCGGTCCATCTGTTTATTTTCATCCTGGCAGTGGTCTTCATCCATCTTCTTATCTTCCACCCCTGACGTCTTCTTCATGCGATCACCAGCCGCACACTGAATTTGAATTTCAAATTTCAAATTCAGTCAGTCAATAGAAAGAAAGCTTTTGAAATTGAAAATTAACCAATAGGAATGTAAAAGCAACCAAATATAAAAGGGGGTACCCTCAAATAAAAAATTCAGTGTGCAGCTGGTGATCGCATGAAGAAAACATCTTGGATGAAAGATAAGAAGATGGATGACATTTTTTTTTTTTTAAAGCAGATGTTAGGTTTGTTTTTATTTACTGTAATGTTAGGTCTGTTCATTTTAAGGTAAGGTTAGGTTTTTTTTTTACTTTTTCAGTTAAAGGGGACACTTGTACCCAAATGTTTTCTTTCGTGATTCAGATAGAGCAATGAACATTTTAAGCAACTCTCTAATTTACTCATATTATCAATTTTTCTTCATTCTCTTGCTATCTTTTATATAAAAAAGAAGGCATCTAAGCTATTTTCTTGGTTCAGAACTCTGGACAGGCAGTTTTTGATTAGTGGATGAATTTATCCACCAATCAGCAAGGACAACCTAGGTTATTCACCAAAAATGGGCCAGCAATTAAACTTACATTCTTGAATTTCAAATAAAGATTCCAAGAGAATGAACAAAATTTGATAATAGGAGTAAATTAGAGAGTTGCTTAAATGTCATGCTCTATCTGAATCACAAAAGAAAAAAAATGGGTACAGTGTCCCTTTTATAATCATTTTTAATAATTTTTATTAATATTTTTTTATATTTTATAATTCATATTTTAAAAATGTGCATATAATTAAGAAATTCTTCATGTGTGTGTGTAATAATGTTTATGTAAAATAGATATCTATACCTATATATCTATAGGAATAGATAAATATGTATAGGTATATACAGATATATATATAAAGAATATTGGAATGTTAAATATATACAGTAAATATACTGTAAAACACATAAATACTTAAATACAAATGTACACACACATACAGTATATGTATATACTGTATATATATATATATTATATATATAGTATAATATATATATATTTTTAAAAATGTATATATACATTATAGCCCTTTGCAGTCAAACACCTTGTCATATACCATATACTTTTAAAAGTTGTCGCCAGAGACCCTGGATTGCCTATGTGGAGCTGAGGCTCTTGTTGTTTTTACTTGTTGCCAATAAAGAATAGCTTTTACACTACTAACGTTACCCTGGCTGCTTGCTTCTTCCTGTACCTCTGTGAAGCCCGGAAGTTTTGGAAACTGTACCTTTAAAAGGGATAGGAAAGTCAAAATCAAACTTTCATGATTCAGATAGAGCATGTCACTTTAACAGACATCCCAACTCTCCCTGAAGTTCAAGGAGTCTCCCTGATTGTAATAGCGGCTCCCTGATGCCAGCAAATGGAATGCATCTCCCTGAACTCCAAGTACCATGATTCAATGTGGCCGCCACATCCGGAAAAGTGTTTTTTTTAGGAATGCCTTTGCTGGGGACGTTATAGAACACTCAAAGAATGCACCAATAGCCAAAAAGCCCCCACTGATTTTAATAAAATAGAACTCAAATACACCTTATTTTCTGCATGTAATTAAACTTTGTATTCTAAAATATTTATGCTTTCAACAAGAGTAGGATTACTGGAAAATAGGTTTGTTGTATGTGGTTGTGCAATAAAGCTAGTTTTTTTTTAATGTGACTTTAGCGGGAAGCTACTTTAATGATAAGTCTCTATCTTATTTAGGGTTTCAAGGTGTCCAATATATAACTGGGAGGGGGGTGGGGGTGGTGGCGCAGTACCGGGTGAAGCCACCTCCCTGAAATGTGTTTTTGAAGGTTGGGATGTCTGCTTTAAGACACTTTTAAATTCACTTCTATTTTCAAATGGGCTTTGTTCTCTTGGTATCCCTTGCTGGAAAAAAATATGCAGATATCCTACACTAGTGGGATCTAGCTGCTAATTGGTGCCTGCACACATTTGTCTCTTGTGATTGGCTAAATAGATTTGTTCAGATAGCTGCCAGTAGTGCATTACTGCTCCTTCAGTAATGGATTCCAAGTGAATGAAGCTAATTTGATTATAGAAGTAAATTAGAAAGTTTTTTTAAATTGTATGTTCTTTCCAAATCATGAAAGAAAATTGTGGGGTTTCCTTTCCTTTTAACCCTTATAAAAAAATATTAATTTGAATTAAAATATAGTGCTACTGCTTATATGAGTGTAACTATATTTAAAATGTATTTATTTTGTGTTTAGTGCATTTTTCTTAAAGCACTACTCTTTACAAGAGGGTTTCATTTGCACTAACCCAACAAGCGTAAATTGCGATTGCACTCTTGCGATTGCGTTTACTTTGAACTTGTAATATGCGTGCTATTTCCGACGTGTGCAAAAACCCAATATCGATGGCGTGCAACAGTTAGCGCGCCAGTTGTAATCTAACCCTTAATGTATTAGCACTTCATATAAAATTTTGCCTTTAGAGAACACATATAATTGCAGTCCAGCCAAGGCCTTGGAAATAAGGCTTTGTTTACATTTCTACTCTGTGCACAACATGCAAAAAGTATTAAGAGGGATATTGTGATATTAGAGGTAATACCACAAATCCCTATAGGAGGCGCTAATGAATCAGGCAGAAATTAGTACTGAAATACAATCAAAAACCCCTTTGGTGATACCAAAAATTGTAAAAAAAAACCTATAAAACAATATATAGAAAATAAATGGTAAAATCTGTAAAAAGTAAAATATAAAACATAAATATAATGATAGAATAAAAAATATATATATGAGAATACAGACGTATCAATAGGTGAAATGGGAAAGATCCCAACTGAAGTCCAAATAAGTCCAAATAAGTCCAAATAAATGGAAGTAGAAATAGTAAGCAGCTCTCGGTCTTCACCCAAACGATGGTGTATCTTCAAAAAGAGGTTTCACTGCAAGGATAACAGAAACAGATGGCGCCACAATGTGTAGATCAATCAAAACAGACAATATCCAAGTTAGATGAGATACAGGATACTCACAAACGTGAGGGCACTCTCTTGTGCCTGTAGGAGCGGGCTGGTATTTAAACAGCAAACCAGCTAGCTGTACCAAGGGATCCCCGTCAGGATATCCTCGCAACAGTAATCCTTCACTAGATTGATTCCAGCTAAAAAGGAAAAAATGATCAGAGGGGAGGAAGGCTAAACAGCCTTTATGGTTACTGGCAAGGGAAATGCCACACGAACACCAGATATTTGTTTAAAAAGTATCAGATATATTATTTTTACAAAAGATAAAAAATAACCATCAATAACAAATTAAAGCTTGGTGTATTTAATTGGCAAATCTCCTTGTATATAGAGATAATAGCGACGCGTTTCTCAGGGAAGACCCTGTTTCATCAGGCTTGGTATACTCTAGAACCATTTAAAACCCCTTTATATAGGGATCAGTAACCATATGTTTGCAATAAACCCTCCCCTTCCTTGACATAAACCAATGAAACCTTTTCTTTCCGAAAACTCCCACCTTGTTGCCTTAATTAGAAGTTTATAATAGTTTTTCCTTTAATATTATGTCCACTTGATCAATAATCTGTGAGCCCATAATCCTAATGTGGTTATGTGTGATGTTAGATCTAGATCGTAATGTGTCGATTGTGAGATTAATTAAAAGTGTATGAATGTAAACATACTTAGTCGGTTATCGTTTTTTTGACCAATTAAAAGCCTGCTTTAGGAGGCTGTACAATTTGAAACACCCAATTGGTTCATGTGCTCCTTAGTTTGATGACTACAAATTAACATCATACCTCTCTACCGGAACTATAAGGAAATAGAATTTGCCTAATTGTGAATTGTTCTCCTGACCGTCTAATTTCAGTGACTACAAGTACCATACATGCTTCTCTAGTCTCTACCGGAAGTGCCCGGGTAGTGTGTCTGCGTCCGTTATTTTGTAGTCTTTTTTCGTCTAAGTGGGTGGCTTGTACTTAATAATCCATCGATTGGTTGGTGTCACATTCCCACTTTAACTGTAGTTTGACTCTGATGGACTACAACTCCCATCATGCTTCTCTGTGTCCAATAGAAACCGCTATCTGGTGTCTAATGGGCATCCACTTGGAGTCTCCCTATACAGGCGCATTTGGTTCCACCTCGCAATGGTTTTGCAGATGTACCCATTGCGCTCCTAAGTGTAATGGTGGGGGCAGAATTACATACTCTAAATTATGAATAACATAGGTTAATGAATAATATGATTGCTCTAAAACAATTGCTCCATTGCTTAAATACTCGATCTTTAATTAGGTCAATGTGATAGCACAATAACAAATGTAAAGTGCTGTAAATAAACTTTGCTGATTACACTCTATATATTTTAACTATGAAATTAAAAACGGTGTTAGCCGATTTAAACATAATAATATAATGTCAGTGCATATAAATTTATAGTTCAAGTGACTCAACCATTTACACCTAATGTATATATTTTTCTAACTAATAAAAAATGTTGGTGCACCTTTAATCTAAAATTATGATGTATTATTTTATACCATATATTAGTCATCAGCCTTATGACAATGGTAATATTAATGAAGATAAGTGTGGTGTTCAATATTATGCTGAATGTGTTATGAAGAACAAGAATATGAGTGGTCCTATTATTACCACTAGGTGCTGACAAAACCTAAGTGCGTGTATATATGTGTAATTTTCAAACATAGTGAAAATGATTGTGATAGTGAATTCCTAATAGTGTTTAAAGCTACCACTTAATACCACTTATAATGACGATGAAGTTGTGATGTCACCTATACTGCTGTGTCTATGATTATTTATCATGTGTATGATGTGTGATAAATTATTATCCCAATTGGATGTAACTAGGCAGCAAGTGAGCTCGGAAAGTAAAGTATACCAAGAATTCCCACTGTTTAACACAGTGAAAAAAGGAAATATAAAAAACATCACCAAATCAGTGAATGATACCGTGTTAAACATACAAATCTTAACAGAGCCCATAATAATTATAACCATAGTATACTAATAACTTCAGAAATTGACATATTATGAAAAAGCTTAAGAAAACGCAAGCAGAGTCTATGACTTCATTGAGGCCAGTTGGAAATAAACTATTGAATTTAAAGATCCAATATGTTTCTCTTTGTCTCAACTTACTGAACCTATTGTACAGATTACTTTTAGGAATGCATTCTATTGGGTGATTTTAAATGGGACATTTACCAGATATAGATTTTTGACAGGTGTGACGGGATACGCTATGTTTAGATGATTTTTACCTTAATGTTTCTTAAGTGTTCACTCCACCGAGTTCTGAACCTTCCTACAGGTCCTGCCTATATATTGTATCCCACATTCGCATGTGAGTACATAGATAACAAAAATTAGAGTCACAAGTCATTTTGTTTTTGATGGAAAAAGTCTCTCCCCGGTGTTTATGTGAAACAATCTCAGTGGAACCTTGCGTGATGTGGTCACACATTATAACTAAGTTTCTTTTCCACATCTAAAAGCTCCTATCCTATTAAAGATGTCAATACCTTTCTTTCTTGTTCCTCTAGACTTATTCACCATATTCCTTTTTGACATAACAACCTTACTAGGAGCTAGTTTCTGTTTATATGTAGGTGCTCTTTTAAAAACTAATTTTGGTTGTAGTGGTAAAGTTTTATTTAAAATCGGATCTTTAAGGAGGATAGGCCAATGTTTTTTTAGAACTTTGTTAATGATTCTGTGGTTAGAATTATACTGTGTGACAAATAGTGGTTGTTTGTTAAATGTAGTTTCTTTCTGGCTATTATGTTGATCTGAGGTAGTGACTGTTGATAGCAAAAGTTCCCTATCAAGGTCCCTGGCTCTCTGTTGGCCCGAGTTAATTAATTCAGAGGGATACCCTTTTACTAGGAATCTTGATGTGAGTATGCTTGCTTGTTTTATTATATTGTTCTACTGTGCTGCAGTTCCTGCGTAGACGACAGAACTGACCTGTACGGAATATTTGTTTTCCATCTTGTTAGATGGTTGCTTTGGAAAATGTAAAAAATTATTACAGTCCACTTTTTTAAAAAAAGTGGATGTTGATAAATTACCTATTGCATCCCATGGATAGTGTCCACATCTAAAAATTCAATATTGGTTTTTTGTATATTATGTGTAAAACTGATACCCATACTGTTCCTATTAAGATGTGCAACAAAGTCAAGAGCCTCAGGTACTGAACCATCAAAATAAATATTAAATCATCTATGTAACGGCCATAGAACACCAGATTGCCCCTTCCATCGCGAGTTGTAGATATATAGATCCTCAAATTGACCCATAAAAAGGTTTGCGAAACTGGGGCAAATCTGGTGCCCATGGCCGTTCCTTTGATCTGTAAATAAAAAGTATCCAAAAACTGAAAATAATTGTGTTTCAGAATAAAATTAATAAGTGATAGCAATAATCCTGTTGTTGTTCAGGGCATGAAGAAGTCTCTATTCAATATTCATCTGTGTGGAGGATATCCCTAGATTATGAGATATATTAGAATAAAGGGACCCCACATCACATGATAGCCACAGATAGTTCCCCCTTTGTTTTTTAATGTCGGATATTTTTGTTCAGGAAGGTCTCTTGTATCTTTGATGTAAGAAGGGAGATTTATGACATATCTCTGGAGATAGATATCTATGTACTCCGATAGTTTATCAGTTATGCTATTCATGCCCGCTATGATGGGTCTACCTGGCGGGATTCTTTCGTTTTTGTGGAGTTTAGGCAGATGGTTAATAATACGGTGTGCTGGGTGGTCAGGTGTGAGATATCTTTTCTCTTTTTTTGTCAGGATATTCTCCAAAAGACCTTGTTCTAATAAAAGATTAGTTTCTTTTGTATAATCTGTAGTGGGATCGAAAGACAATTATGTAGTAGTAATTGTGTCATCTAGGATCCGTCGGGCCTCTTTAATGTAATCAGAATAGTTCCTGTAAAACTATGCCCCCTCCCTTGTCTGCCTGACGGATGACCAGATTTTTGTCATCCGTCAGGCTTCTAAGGGCCCTGGCTTCATTAGGCCATGTACGCTTTTTGCCTATAATTCTATTGGGCATAGACTCAAAGTCTATCTAAGACTAGTTGTTGGTATAGGTCTATATAGGACACTTCCTCTTTAGGCGGGTGGAAAGGTTGACAGAGGTGCCAAAGAAGTATGAATTACTCCTTCGAACAGCTCTTCTGTTAATTGGCTCGGCTCATATGTTAATATGGAGGTGGAGTTTCTTGTTTGTTGTGTATCTAATAGTATCGGGGCCCCTTCAAATGTTGTGTTTCTCATAGCTTTGACAGCAAAGTACCTTTGTAACGCTAGTTTGCGAGTATATTTGTTGAGGTCAACAAATAATATTGGCTTTCAGTACTGCATAGCGCTATGAGTAACTAAATTTATTATGAATTAATATAGAACTAGATTACAAGTGGCCCACTAAATTTATTGTGCATGCGGTATAGCAATATCGTGCACGCCTTGATTTGTGCATATTACAAGTGAAAGTAAACATGTTCGCTCAAGCGCAAACAAATTTAATGGCCATTTAGTAAGTGTGACTGAAGACCTTGTGTAAATAGTTAGGGCTAATATAAAAGTTGCACCAAGCAGAACATTACTACATAAAAATATAGTTCACTCATGTATAAAAAAAAAAGTATAACATTATTTATAAGGGTTCAGAGGTATATGGTATATGGCCATTGTTTGACTGCAAAGGGCATAGAATATATATAGATATAGTAGATATATATATATATATATTTATATATATATATATATATATACATACCAAAACACGGGAAGGGAACCTGCACTCTCATACCGGACCGTGTACACATCCCATGACCCTGCAACATGCTCAGCCCTGGGTGCCCCTGGCACTCACAGGAAGCTGTGCTGTCCCCAGAGCCACAAGCAGTTAACCCCAGACCTGTCTGGGGTGTAAGAACCATAGGGAAAATTACAAAACAAATTAATACAACACACAGAGAAAACCCCAGCACTCACTTACAAGCTCTCAGCTAAGATTTAAAAGCAAAAATGGAAAGGTTAGTCACCGCATCTGGCCAAATTGGACAAGCTCAGTTACCACGTCAAGGTCCTTTCCAATACCTGAGACCCTAAAACAGCCACACAATGCAAGCTTTCAAATCCAAACAAACTGAAAACAATGGAAGGGTGCACAGGAATATGTAACCACCCTAGACATATACAAAACACAGAAGGGAAACTGCACTCTCATACTGGACCAGGTACACATCCCATGACCCTGCAACATGCTCAGCCCTGGGTGCCACTGGCACTCACAGGAAGCTGTGCTGTCCCCAGAGCCCACAAGCAGTTAACCCCAGGACATGGTCTGGGTTGCAAGAACATAGGAAAAATTACAAAACAAATTAATACAACACACAGAGAAAACCCAGCACTCACTTACAAGCTCTCAGCTAAGATTTAAAAGCAAAAATAGAAAGGTTAGTCACCGCATCTGGCCAAATGGGACAAGCTTCAGGTACCACGTCAAGGTCCTTTCCAATACCTGAGACCCTAAAAACAGCCACACAATGCAAGCTTTCAAATCCAAACAAACTGAAAACAAGGGAAGGGGTGCACAGGAATATGTAACCACCCTAGACATATACAAAACACGGAAGGGAACCAACACTCTCATACCGGACCGGGTACACATCCCATGACCCTGCAACATGCTCAGCCCTGGGTGCCACTGGCACTCACAGGAAGCTGTGCTGTCCCCAGAGCCACAAGCAGCATATATATAAATATATGTGTGTGTGTGTGTCTAAATAATAATTTTATAATCATATTTAATAATGTTTTTTTACTGTCCTTTAGTTAACGTGCGTCGGGTTTCACTTGAACAAAATGTTTTTACTTTCAATTTGTAATACGTACTCTAACCTGCTGCTTGCACAAAATCTTTACTTCTGGGTGTGGTTATCACTCAAACAGAAGCGCTAATAGTGCACCACTTGTTATCTGGCCCATGATGTTTTAAACAATTGTCAGGAAAGTAGCAATGCCACTGCTTGTTAATATATTATTCATAGTCTTGTAATAAAAAAGTTAGTTCTGTGATTCTGCGGAAGTGGGCAAAGACCTGCAGACAATCCACAACTGTCCATATATCATACCGCCCAACATTTCAAAGTTCAAAAGAGGGACACCCCCCCTCAGCGACAAAAGTGTGGTATGTGATGGGCAGGAGCAGGGATGGGGCTTAAAAAAACCATAAGACCAAAGTAATATAAATAAAATTCTAATTAAAGTCATATCATTTAATACTCTTAGGCAGCAAATTAATGACAAGCTTAAACCACTGGTATAGCTATGTGAGCTCTGTATTTAATTAGCCTTTGCAGAGACAGTGCAGTGCTAAACATTTTAATCTTAATTGGACATTTAATAATAGAGTCTTTAAAACTGCTCTCTGCATTCCCCATTAATATTCTAGAGTCAGCAAAAATGCACAGTAATACAATCTACACATATACATGTACACACACTCAAATAAACAGAAACACACACTACATAGCATACACTTACACATGCAGATACACACACTACATAGCATATACTTAAAGGGACACTGAACCCAATTTTTTTTTCTTTTGTGATTCAGATAGAGCGTGCAATATTAAGCAACTTTCTAATTTACTCCTATTATCAATTTTTCTTCGTTCTCTTGCTATCTTTATTTGAAATAAAAGTAATTTAAGCTTTTTTGGGTTAAGAACTCTGGACAGCACTTTTTGATTGGTGGATGGATTTTTTTTCTACCAATTGGCAAGGACAACCCAGGTTGTTCACCAAAAATGGTCCGGCATCTAAACTTACATTCTTGCATTTCAAATAAAGATACCAAGAGAATAAAGAAAATGTGATAATAGGAGTAAATTAGAAAGTTGCTTAAAAATTCATGCTCTATCTGAATCACAAAAGAAAAATTTTGGGTTCAGTGTCCCTTTAAACATGCAGATACACACACACTACATAGCTTACACTTATACATGCAGATACGCACACACACTACACAGCATACACTTATACATGCTGATACACACACTACACAGCATACACTTATACATACAGATATACACACACACACACACACACTGCATAGCATACACTTATACATGCAAATACACACACACACAACATAGCATACATTTATACATGCAGATACACACACACACTTCATAGCAAACACTTATACATGCAGATGACACCACACACGACACACACACACTTATACATACAGATACCAACCCACATACTACATAGCTTACATTTATACATGCAGATACACACACTACATAGCATACACTTATACATGCAAATACACACACACACTTATACATACAGATACACACACTTATACATTCAGACACACACACACCCTACATAGCATACAGTTATACATGCAGATTTACACACACACACACTTAAACATACAGATACACACACTACATAGCTTACAATTATACATGCAGATACACACACACACTACACAGCATACACTTATACATGTTATACATGCAGATACACACACTACATAGCTTACACTTATACATGCAAATACACACACACCACATAGCTTTATACTTCAGGGTGCCAGGATCAGACTGAGACGAGAAGTGCAAAAGTAATCACACCTTTATTAATAGCAAAAAATAATAAAACGTCCACAAGACAAATAACAAGCCAGGAGTCAAGACCAGAACTGGTAGTCAGACGAGCCAAGTCAGGAGCCAAAGCGAATAGTCAGACGAGCCAGAATCAGGAACAAGGAAAACAGCAGAGTTAGGAACAAGCCAGGGATCAGGAACCAGGTAATACATAGGAACTCTCACAAACAGGTCTGAGACAACGCAAAGGCAAAGCATACTGAACAGAGGCCCTTTAAATAATAAGTGATGACATATCAATTCTGAGACTGCATCCTGTCTCACATGGATGATGCACACCAGTCTGGTCATAAAAGGAAGTGCAGGAAATGAGCAACATCCCCCACAATGCACCATAGTCAGAAAGAGAAGTGAGTAAAATGGCTGCCAGGAGCACATGGCAAACACAACAGGGAAAAAACCCTAACAGTACCCTCCCCTCAACGACCCCTCCTGCGCGGGAGAACAAAAGGCTTATTGGGGAAACGGGCATGGAAGGCACGGAGGAGGGCAGGAGCATGAACATCAGAGGAGGGAACCCAAGAACACTCCTCCGGACTGTAGCCCCTCCAGTGAACCAAATACTGTACACGGCCCCTGAACATACGAGAGTCAATAATGCTGCTGACCTCATACTCCTCATGGTTGTCAACAAAAACAGGACGGGGACGAGGCAACACAGTGGTAAACCGATTACAAACCAATGGTTTCAAGAGGTAGACATGAAAAACATTGGAGATGCGCATAGTAGGAGGAAGGTCAAGAGCGTAGGCCACCGGATTAACCCGTCAGAGTTTTCGAAAAAGACCAACATAACAGGGAGCCAATTTATTGGAAGGCACACGAAGGTTCAAGTTGCCGGAGGACAGCCAAACTCTCTCACCAACCAGGTAGGAAAGTGCGGGCAGACGCTTACGATCAGCCTGGACTTGGCGCTGCATAGAACGATGAAGGCAATCCTGAATCTGCACCCACGTGGAACGGAGTTGCCGGAGATGCTAATCCAAAGCCGGAATACCCTGAGACATGAATGAATCGGGCAACATAATTCGCCATGAACGGGGATAACTTGGAGGAAGCATTAATAGCACTATTACGAGCAAACTCTGCCCAAGGTAACAGTTCAGACCAATTATTGTGGTGATCTCAGACATAGCAACGGAGGAACTGTTCCAGAGCTTGATTAGACCATTCCGCAGCCCTATTGGATTGAGGGTGATATGCCGAGGAGAAGGAAAGCTCGATCCCCATTTGAGCACAAAAGGAATGCCAAAATCTGGAGACAAACTGGCTACCCCAGTCTGACACTATCTCCTTGGGTATCCCATGTAAACGGAAGACCTCCTGGGCAAAAATTTAAGGAAGCTCCTGAGCGGTAGGCAGCTTCATCAAGGGAATGCAATGTGACATTTAGAAAAATGGTAAACCACGATAAGTATAACAGTATTGCCATTGGAAACAGGGAGCTCGACAATGAAATCCATGGAAAGATGTGTAAAAGGACGCTCACCATTAGCAATTGGTTGAAGAAGACCCACAGGAAGACGTTGAGGAGTCTTATTCTGTGCACAAACTGAGCAAGAGGCAACATACGCAGCAACATCAGAACGAAGACCTGGTCACCAGAATTGTCGAGTGACAGACCAAATAATTTGGTTCTTGCCTGGGTTACCTGTGGCATTAGTATAGTGGTAAGTGTGCAAAAGTTTAATTCGAAGATTCTCAGGAACAAAACACTTACCACTAGTTTTCTCAGGAGGTGCATTGGTTTGTGCAGCCAGGATCTCCTCCCCCAAGGGAGAAGTCAAATTAGTACTTATGGTAGCCAAAATATGGTCAGGAGGTATAACAGGAGTAGGTCCCTTGAGGTGGTCAAAGAGTTCCGTAATGGCGGAATAGGGTAAGCATTCTTAATGGTAAGACGATTTAGACCCCTATAATCAATGCATGGTCTTAACTCACCACCCTTTTTGTTCACAAAGAAGAAGCCAGCCCCTGCAGGAGAGCAGGATTTGCGGATGATCCCCCGCGACAGAGCATCGGTAACATACTCCTCCATAGCACAATTCTCTGCAACAGACAGAGGGTACACCTGGCCACGAGGAGGAATGGCTCCGGGTTGCAGGTCTATGGCACAATTGTAAGACCGGTGAGGAGGCAACATACCGGCACACACCTTGTCAAAAATGTTTAGGAACTCTCGGTTCTCCTCTGGCAATTGAGATACCAAAGAAGTGCACAAGACTTTAACTGGTTTCCGAAGACAAGTGGAAATACATTGCAGGGACCACGACAACATTTTGGACCTGCGCCAGTCGAGACTGGGATTGTGCTTTTGGAGCCAGGGATAACCCAGAACAACCGGAAAATGTGGAGAGTTAATCACCTGGAACTGGAGGGTTTCAAAATGGAGAGCCCCAACAGCCATGGACAATGGAGCAGTTTTGTGAGTAACGAGTGTGGGCTGAAGGGGCCTGCCATCAATGGCCTCAATAGCAAGCGGAATGGACTGAGGAAAAACATGGGAGTGCTTTGATGCAAAAGCACTGTCAATGAAATAGCCTGCAGCACCGAACAAGAGCCTGAGTGACTATGGTGGAGTCCACTCATGAAAGGACAACTGTGACCAAAGTTTTCTCCTTAAGCGGTTCCGGGGACGAGGATAAACCACCCAAGGTCTGCCCCCGACAGGACAATAGGTGTGAGCTTTTTCCGGCCGTGTAGGACAAGACTTCAAAAGGTGGCCCTGTAACCCACAATAGAGGCAGAGCCCCTCCCTCCTCCTAAAGGCCCTCTCCACCGTGGAGAGACGCGTGAATCCCAACTGCATCGGCTCAGCAGTACCTGGTGATTTGGGACCAGGAGGCATGGGAGGAGAGGGAAGCATGGGTGGGAACGAACATGTAGGAGACAACGGAACAGTAGGCTTCCGCAAGCGCTCCTTGAAAGAGGGCCTCTCTCTGAGTCTGATGTCAATTAGGATCAAAAAAGACACCAATGCCTCGAGATCCTCTGGTTAATCTCTGGCAGCAACTTCGTCTTTAATCGCATCAGAGAGCCCATGAAAGAAGGCGGCAAAAAGGGCTACATTGTTCTAACCTACCTCTGCGGCAAGCGTACGGAACTCAATAGCATACTGAGCAACAGATCTTGTACCTTGCTGAATGGACATGAGTCGTTTAGCAGCAGAGGAGGAGCGAGCCGGAACATCAAATACCCTTCGAAAGGAGGCCACAAATCCAGGGTAATTTGAAATCACCAGTTTATTAGTCTCCCACAAGGGATTAGCCCAGGCAAGAGCTGTGTCAGAGAGTAACGAGATGAGGTAACATCTCAAAGTAAATGCCCACCTGGTTCAAAAACCCTCTGCACTGAATAGGATCACCTCCCTATCGCTGAGGTAGAGGTGCAGAAGCAGAAACAGGAGCAGCCATAATTTGCAGGACACTTTGGTCCAAATGTGCAGTGCGAGTCAGCAGGGTTTGCAGGGCTAGTGCAAATTGATCCAAGCGGTGATCCAGTACATCCATCCTGGAAATAATGGCAGGTAAATGTGAATAATTAGCACCATCAGGATTCATGGCCTTTGCGTAATGTCAGGGTGCCAGGAATCAGACTGAGACAAGAAGTGCAAAAATAATCACACCTTTATTAATAGCAAAAAAATAATAAAAAGTCCACGAGACAAATAACAAGCCAGGGGTCAAAACCAGAGCTGGTAGTCAGACGAGCCAAGTCAGGAGCCAAAGCAAATAGTCAGATGAGCCGGAATCAGGAGCAAGGAAAACAGCAGAGTCAGGAACAAGCCAGGGATCAGGAACCAGGAAGGACGTCAGGCAGCCAGGTAATACACAGGAACTCTCACAAACAGGTCTGAGACAATGCAAAGGCAAGTAAGTGATGGCATCACAATTCTGAGACTGCAACCTGTCTCACATGGATGATGCACACCAGTCTGGCCATAAAAGGAACTGCAGGAAATGAACAGCATCCCCCACAATGCACCATAGTCAGAAAGAGAGGTGAGTAAAATGGCTGCCAGCAGCACATGGCAAACAAACAGGGAAAAAACCATGACATATACATGCAGATACACACACACACTACATAGCATACACTTATACATGCAGATACACACTACATAGCGTACACTTATACATGCAGATACACACTACATAGCGTACACTTATACATGCACATACAGACACACACTACATAGCTTACACTTATACATACAGATACACAAACTGCATAGCATGCACTTATACATGCAGATACAAAAACACACTTACACATACAGATACACACACACTACATCACATATGGGTATCTGTAATTCATTGTATGGGGTCCTGGGGTTGGCAAGCACATTAGCTGGCAGTCTGAGGCTGCCATTGTTCGTTACCCTGGTGTTAGCACTGGTCATTGTATCAAACTGAAGGCATGCTAGTATAATCACCAGGGGTTAGACATCATCACTACCAGATGTTAGAGTTCACCATCACCTGAGGTCAGAGGGTGTACAGCTCCTTACTCCTGCTTAACCCACACACGCCATTCATTTTTCACAGGGAATCTAACAGGTATCTAACCATGGGAGAGAAAAGCCAGCTGCTTCTGAGTATGGACACAATATAATTAAAAAACAAAAATGCATGGGGCAATGTGGGACAGATAGCAAGCAACCTGGGACAGCGGGATAGACCTCTACAATCGTGACTGTCCCGTGAAAATTGGGACAGTTGGGGGGGTATGAGATGCAGACTGAAAGTTTGGTTCAATGCTGCTTTTGGTTATCATCACAGTGTTGATCCTGCTCTGTTCCTGTTGAGATGAGATTAGGCTGAACATCTTCTATAAAGGACTGGTCACCTGATGAGATGGAGTTCCTCCTTTGTGTAATGACTGTGATCTTCTTCCCTGCCAGTGTATGCCATCTTTAGCAACTAATAAGTCATTAACAATTGAAGCTAGGTATTGCCTAATGTATAATCATTGCTTTTTTCAGCATAATTTGTCAAAAAAAATATGGTCCATTTCACACAATTCCTGTCTCCTCCCTTTATTCAGTTCTAATAGTTACCTTAGTGGTCTCCCTTGTGCAAACACTTTTCCTATGTATTTTACACCACTATTGTGCACTGTAAAGAAGTGCTTCCACAAATTACTCCAGCACTAACTATCCTCCAAATTTAGATTATGACCCCTTGTTCTGGGGCTTCTCGTTTTGCTACAAATGCCCATTCTTCTTTCCATCGTCAAAGCTATACATATTAAAGTTATGACCTATTTCATTTTAAGTTTATTTTTTAGCCTGTACCAATTTAGTAGTATCATTTGTACAATATCTAGCTTCTTTATATCCTTCTCTAGAACTGAACATAAAAAAATAAAATAAAATAACAAAACCTGTCATTCTACCATCTCACCTCACCACCTGTTACAAAGTAACAGACCATGTGCGCCGCTAAAAATTTAGTTTAGTTTAGTTTTCAATTAGTTAAAAAATAAATTTGTTTCAGCAAATTAGCTTAGTTAAGTTTAAAAAAATTTCAGAAAAAGAATTACTTTACGTTAAATCGGTTTTGGATCCGTTAGTTTTTTTCGGATCCGTTAGTTTTTTCGGATCCATTCTTGTTTCATATGCATTCTTTTATTCTGAAGTTATATAATAATGCATATGAATAAAGAATGGATCCAGAAAAAACTATTTATTTAACGTAACTTATGTTCCGGCGAATGCCAAAACAAAACCGCAGCCGTCACCCATGCCGCCACTAAATAAAGATATTAACCCCTAAACCCCCGTCCCCCCACATCACTAACACTACCTAAACTTATTAACCCCTAAATCACTGTCCCCCCACATCGCAACACTAATTAAATCACTAAATAAAGCTATTAACCCCAAACAACCATCCCCCCACATCGCCGAAACTACCTAAACCTATTAACCCCTAAACTGCACCCACCACATCGCCAACACTACCTAAACCTATTAACCCCTAAACCGCCGTTCCCAAACATCGCCAACACTAAATAAATCACTAAATAAAATATTAACACCTAAACCACAATTCCCTGAAATCGCCGACACTTACTAAGCCTATTAACCCCTAAACCGCTCCCCCCACATCACCAACACTACCTAAACCTATTAACCCCCAAATCAAAAACCTAAACCTAACCCTGACTGTAACCCTAACCCTAAACCTAACACCCCCTAACTTTAACATAATTAAAATAGACCTAAATTAAAGTTACAATTATTAACTAAATAATACCTATTTAAAATTTAATACAAACTTACCTGTGAAATAAAAATAAAACCTAAGCTAGCTACAATATAACTAATAGTTATATTGTAGCTAGCTTAGGTTTTTATTTCACAGGTAAGTTTGTATTTATTTTACCTAGGTATACTAGTTAGTAAATAGTTATTAACTATTTTTTACTAACTACCTAGTTAAAATAAACTTACCTGTGAAATAAAAATAAAACCTAAGCTGCCTTACACTAAACCTAACCTAAACCTAACATTACAAAAAAAAACAACTAACTTTACAAAAATAAAAAAACCTACCATTACAAAAAATAAATAACACTAAAATTAAAAAAAATAAAAAACTACCATAACAAACGAAATTATCCAAAACAATAAAAATTATTCCTAATTATAATACCCTGTTTCAAAAAAAAAAAAAACACCACAAAATAAAATATCCCTAATCTATAATAAAGTACCAAGGGCCCTTAAAAGGACCTTTTGTAGGAAGGGCCTTTTGTAGGGCATTGCCCTAAAGAACTCAGCTCTTTTTCTTACAAGGAAAAACAACCCACCCCTAACAGTATATAAAACCTCCCATCCCCCAAACCCACAAAATAAAAATAAAATTAAACCTAATCTACCCATTGCCCTGAAAATGGCATTTGTATGGGCATTGCCCTTAAAAGGGCATTCAGCTCTTTTGCTGCCCATTAAAAATAAAAAAATTGCTATTCTAAAAAAACCACTCCAGAAAGAAAAAAAAAAAAAACATTACAACAAAATAACAAATTACACAAAATAATAAAAATGATTCGGATTCTAATACACCTTTTAAAAAAAAAAACACTCCCAAAATAAAAGAACCCTAATCTATAATAAACTACCAATAGCCCTTAAAAGGGCCCTTTGGGGGGCATTGCCCTAAAGAAATCAACTCTTTTGCTACAAAATAAAAACAAACCCCCACCCCCACAAAATAAAAAAAACTAACTAAAAAAACCTAATCTACCCATTGCCCTGAAAAGGGCATTTGTATGGGCAGCAAAATAGCTGAATGCCCTTTAAAGGGCAATGCCCATACAAATGCCCTTTTCAGGGCAATGGGTGGATTAGGTTTAACTTTATTTTTATTTTGTGGGTTTGGGGGGTGGGGCTTTGTATACTGTTAGGGGGTGTTTGTTTTTCATTTTTAGCAAAAGAGCTGATTTCTTTAGGGCAATGCCCTACAAAATGCGCTTTTAAGGGTCTACAAAAGGCCTTTTTAAGGGCCCTTGGTTGTTTATTATTGTCATGGAACCAGGGGTACCAGGGATGCCTCCTTACCTGTTCAGTGGTGGGTAAGGCAGAGGGCGCCATCGCAAGTTTCTCCGCAGCTGTGATTACGCCTAGTGTTTTGTTTGCGGCTGTTGGTGTGCGCTCATGTACGTGTGTGTGTGTGCACGTGGGTGCCCCTTGGCATGCGCGTGTATGCGCATGTGTGGGTGCGCATATGTGCGGATGATGTCACAGGCGCTTTTCCGTCTGCTAGGAGAATCTTTGTGGCACACCTCTCTCTGCCTTCTCATTGGGTACTAGGTATCTGATGCTATCGTTGTCTTGGATATGGGGGGCGTTCCTGTGCCCTGTAAGGTTTAAATTCCGGTCTGAGCCCTGGCTTGTTGCTGAGTTATTTTGCCAGTTTATCTGCATAATTAAGTGTTGTATTTTCTCTGTTCCTATTCCTTGCCTCTGATCTTGGATTTCCTGGTTTTGACCCCTGGCTTCACTTCCGTTTATGATACTTGCTGCCTGGACCGACTTATATTATCCTGACTACACATTTTGGATCCTTCTTGTCTGTATCTTGCTTTGGCTTTGTGCACTTCTTGCCATTGTGGTTCTCCTCCTGCACACAGGGTAGCCCTGCTCCCTGACATAATAACTCAGCCTATCATGGAACCTGCAAGAGCAGCTGACACTATAGCGTCTCTCTCCCAACAGTTAGCTGTTATAACGCAAACTCTTCAGGACTTACAAACCAGTCATGAGTCCCTGTTACAGCAAGTAAGGATTCAGGAACAATGCACTACTGCTGCCCCTTCTGCAGCCCCACCTCCTAGGTATGAGGTCCTGGTGAGTGAACCAACTATTGCCTTACCTGAAAAATTTTCTGGGGATCACAATACATACGAGCTTTCATTACTTCTTGTGAATTATTATATTCCCGGAAACCCGCACCTATGCTACCGATTATATTAAGGTGCACACTACAATTTTGTTACTCACAGGCCCTCCTCAAACATGGGCACATCAACTCCTGCACAGTGACCATCCAGCTCTCAATACCTGGGAGTCATTTGTTACCGCTATGAATGTCCTCTATGATGATCCTCTACGCTCCGTTACTGCCCGTGGCACCTTATGATCTTTACGGCAGGGAAGGAGACCAGTGGAGGACTACATTTCTGAGTTCAAGGAGGAGGCCTCTGATACTGCACTTAACAATGTGGCTTTCATTGATCAGTTTCACATCGGTCTCTCTGACCAACTTAAAGACGAATTTGCCCGGATTGGGGTCCCTGCTAACCTAGAAGAATTGATTGTAGCAGTGACTCAATTGGATCGTTGCTTTCGTGAAAGGAGGCAGGAAAAACAGAATGTCATGCTACCATTTCCTAGACGATCAGACTACTATCCTCCCCCGATTCCTGTAATGTCACCTGCTGCTGAGACTACTAATGTGGCAGAACCCATGCAGATTGGGCTGGACCCCTGTCTGCAGTAGAAAGAGCTAGAAGACGGAATCTCCATCTTTGTCTATATTGTGCCAAGCCTGGTCATGTTTTAAAATACTGTCCCATTAGACCTGTAACAGGTATGTTAGTAGCTCAGGCTACCTGTCTTAATTTAAGCATTTACAATTCTTCTTCTCACCTTGTCATTTCTGTTTTCCTGCAGCTGGACGAGAATGCTGTTGAGCTTTCTGCTATAATTGATTCTGGTGCCAGCAGCTGCTTTTTTATGTCAACCTAGCCTCCCAATTATGCATTCCTATTCGACAGAAGAAACAACCTTCACTACTTCATATGGTGGGTCGCAGTACCTTAAAGACTTGTCCAGTTACCCAAGAATCATACCCAATAGTTCTCCATATTGGAGACCGGCACCAGGAGATTGTCAACTGGGATATTGTTCTGTCACCTTTATTTCCTGTCATTTTGGGTATTACATGGCTATGCAAACATAACCCACAGATTAATTGGAGTACTGGACAACTATCTTTTAAGACTCTTCACTGTTCGTCTGATTACTTCCTAATATCAAACCCACTAACCTTTTGGTTACGACTACCGAAACCTCTCTTCCCCTTAAGTACCATGATTTTTCTGAAGTTTTGAGAAGAAAGGAGACAATGTTTTACCACCCCACAGGGTATATGACTGCCTGATCGATCTTCTCCCGGAGGCCCCACGTCCTCATGGTCGACTTTATAACCCCTCCGAGCCTGAAACTAAGGTATTAAAAGTATATATCGAGGAAAGTGTGACCAAAGGGTTCATACGCCCTTCTACATCACCCATGGGTGCTGGCATCTTTTTTTGGGGAAAAAAGATGGTGGTTTTTGTCCTTGTGTGGATTATCGTGCCCTCAATGACATCACAATTAAAAAACGTTACCCACTTCCTCTTATTTCTGAGCTACTGGACAAAGTGAAAGATTCCCAGTATTTCACTAAGATCTATCTTAGGGGAGCATACAATCTCATTCGTGTTAAGAAAGGGCATGGCTGGAAGACGGCTTTCTGCTCCAGATATGGACATTTTGAGTATCTTGTAATGCCATTTGGGCTTTACAATGCCCCTGCCACATTCCAGTGTTTCATCAACGATGTCTTCAGAGACCTTCTTAATACTTTCCTGGTAGTTTATCTGGATGACATCTTGATATTTTCTAGAACACTTACTGAAAATGAGAATCATGTGAAAATCATCCTACAGTGTCTCTGATTCCACAAATTATACGCTAAACTTGAGAAAAGCATGTGTGAGGTCTCATCCATTGAATTCCTTGGGTATGTTCTTTCACCTGGACAATTTAAAATGTATCTAAAAAAGATTAAGGCCATTCTCGAGTGGCCTGTACCTCAAAACAAACGTATGGTTCAGCAATTCATTGGTTTTGCCAATTTCTACTGGAGATTTATTAGGAACTTCTCCTCCATCTGTGCTCCTATTACCGCACTTACCAAGAATCACACCAACTTCAAGTGGAATACTGCTGCTCAAAAGGCCTTTTTTCAACTTAAATCTCTCTTTACTGAAGCACCAATTCTGGCACAACCAAATACTTCATCTCTATTCTACCTTGAAACAGATGCCTCCGAGGTAGCCATTGGTGCGGTCCTCTCTCAAAAGACATAAGAGAAGAACCTCCTACATCCTGTAGCCTTCATTTTGCATAAACTTAACAGTGCAGAAAGAAATTATGATGTAGGAAAGCAAGAACTATTGACCATTAAGAATGCTCTTGAAGAATGGAGACACCTACTGGAGGGTACCATCCATCCTGTGGGGGTGTATACTGATCATAAAAACTTGGAGTACCTCCACACTGCCAAAAGGTTGAAACCTTGTCAAGCCAGATGGGCTCTCTTTTTTTCCAGATTTGATCTACTTATCACATATCACCCTGGGTCAAAAAATGGGAAGGCCGACTCTTTAACTCACATGTATGCCTCAGAAAAAGAATCTGTATCCCATCATCAAGAGACTATCCTTCCTCCAGCATATTTCCTTGCTTACCACCAGTCTCTCATCGAGGAGATTCGAAAAGCCAGTACTACTGTACCTACTGAAGCAGCTCATCTACCCATTACTAATGGCCTTCGTTACCACCAACAATGTATATATGTCCCTGCTAGCCATTGTCTACCCATAATGCAACACCATCATGATAATCATATAGCCAGTCATAGAGGAATTCATAACACAATTGAACTTATACAACATCACTTTTGGTGGCCTTCTCTACCTTCTGATGTGCGATATTTTGTAAACTCTTGTACAGTCTGTGCCCAAAATAAACAATCCACCTCAAAAAGTACCGGACTGTTACAACCCTGAACTGTGCCAAACCATCCTTGGCAAGATATTAGTATGGACTTTATATTCAAGTTACCTCTGTCCTATGGTTACAACACTATCATGGTCATAGTTGCACATTTTGTTCCTGTGGCTGGATCGCCTACTGCTCAACGTACTGCCAAGCTTTTCATTCAGCATATATTTTGTCTTCATGGGTTCCCAACATCTATAGTCTCAGATAGAGGATCTCAGTTTACATCTCGCTTCTGGACTCACTTTTGTCACAGCCTACATATCACCCGTAATCTATCCTCCGCTTATCATCCTCAGATGAACGGGCAAACTGAACGGACCAATCAGACCCTCGAGCAGTATCTTAATATTCCTCTTATCTACAGGATGACTGGGTAAATCATCTATCACTTGCTGAATACGCATACAATAATCAAAAACACTCATCTATGGGCTGGAACCCTTTCTATACAAATTATTATACAAATTATGGGTACCATTTTCCATCCTTCCTTCTCTTATCCCTGTGCCTGATGTTTCCCACCGATTACGCATCCTTAGAGCTATGCTTCAAAGCCTTCATCAACAACTCACCACAGTCCAACAGCAACAAAAGATTCAGGCTGATCACAAGCGTAAACCTTCTCCTATATACAAAATAGGTGACAAGACCAGACATCTTTGTTTGACCTGTCCCACCAAGAAACTTGGAACTCATTTTATTGGTCCTTTTTTCATTGACAAAATAATCAATGATGTCGCTGTTAAGCTGAAACTTTCCCGACTCTTATAGAATACATCCTGCCTTTCATGTGTCTCTGGTGAAACCCTTTTCTGCTAATCCTTTTCCAGGTCGGGTGGCAGCCCCTCCTCCTCCTATTCTGGTAAATAATGATGATGAGTACGAAGTCCAGGACATTCTCATAGGAGATGGGGTCATCTATAATATCTTGTCCATTGGAAAGGTAATGGTCCCGAGGAGCATTTCTGGGAACCTGTTGGCAATCTCCATGCTGCGGCCAAGGTGCGTGCCTTCCATCTGAGACATCCTGAAAGACCTTCCAAGGTTCGCGTCCGGAGGCTGCTCCATGGTGGGGAGCTCTGCCATGGAACCAGGGGTACCAGGGATGCCTCCTTACCTGTTCACTGGTGGGTAAGGTGGAGGGCACCTTCGCAAATTTCTCCGTGGCTGTGATTACGCCTAGTGTTTTGTTTGCACCTGTTGGTGCGCACTCATGTGCCAAGGTGTGCCTTGGCGGGGGCGTGTGTGCACGTGCGTGGGTGCGCATATGTGCGATGACGTCACAGGTGCTTTTCTGTCTGATAGGAGAATCTTTGTGACACGCCTGTCTCTGCTTTCTCATTAGGTACTAGGTATCTGATGCTATCGTTGTCTTGGATACGGGGGGGTGTACCTGGGCCCTGTTAGGCTTAAATTCCAGTCTGAGTCCTAGCTTGTTACTGAGCTATTTTGCCAGTTTATCTGCATTACTAAGCGTTGTATTTTCTCTGTTCCTATTCCCTTCCTCTGATCTTGGATATCTTGGTTTTAACCCCTGGCCTGACTTCAGTTTATGATACTTGCTGCCTGGACCGACATATATTATCCTGACTACGCCTTTTGGATCCTCCTTGTCTTTACCTTGCTTTGGATTTGTGTGCTTCTTGCCATTGGGTTTCTCCTCCTGCACACAGGGTAGCCCTGCTCCCTGACAATTATAGATTAGGGTATTTTATTTTGGGGTGTTTTTTTTTTTTAACGGGGTATTAGAATAGGAATAATTTTTATTGTTTTGGATAATTTTTGGGTAGATTACGAGTTTTGCGTTAACAGGGGTGCAGTGCTAACGAGCAGTTTATGTTCACCGCTCACTTACAGACAGCACTGGTATTACGGGTTTTTACAAACCCAGCGATAACCACAAAAAAGTGAGCTTAGAGTAAAATTTAGCTCCACATCTCACCTCAATATCAGCGCTGCTTATGTTAGCGGTTAGCTGGCTAAATGTGCTTTTGCACGATTTCCCCATAGGAATCAATGGGGGAGAGCCGGCTGAAAAAAAACACCTGCAAAAAAGCAGCGTAAAGCTCCTAATGCAGCCCCATTGATTCCTATGGGGAAAATCCATTTATGTCTACACCTAACACCCTAACATGAACCCCGAGTCTAAACACCCCTAATCTTACACTTTTTAACCCCTAATCTGCCGCTCCGGACACCACCGCCACTATAATAAATATATTAACCCCTAAACCACCGCACTCCCGCATCGCAAACACTAGTTAAATATTATTAACCCCTAATCTTCCGTCCCTAACATCGCCGACACCTACCTACATTTATTAACCCCTAATCTGCCGCACCAATGTCGCCACAACTATAATAAACATATTAACCCTAAATCTAAGTTTAACCCTAACTCTAACACCCCCTAACTTAAAGATAATTAAAATAAATATAACTATCATTAACTATATAATTCCTATTTAAAACTAAATACTTACCTATAAAATAAACCCTAAGCTAGCTACAATATAACTAATAGTTACATTGTATCTATCTTAGGGTTTATTTTTATTTATTTTATCTAGGTAGAATAGTTACTAAATAGTTATTAACTATTTAATAACTACCTACTTAAAATAAATACAAAAGTACTTGTAAAATAAAACCTAGCCTAAGTTACAATTACACCTAACACTACACTATAATTAAATAAATTAAATAAATTAAATACAATTAAATAAAATTATCTAAAGTACAAAAAACCCCCACTAAATTACAGAAAATAATAAACAAATTACAAGAATTTTAAACTAATTACACCTAATCTAATCCCCCTAAGAAAATAAAAAAGCCCCCCCAAAATAAAAAAGCCCTACCCTACACTAAATTACAAATAGCCCTTAAAAGGCATTGCCCCAAAGTAATCAGCTCTTTTACCTGTAAAAAAAATTACAAATCCCCCCCCAACATTAAAACCCACCACCCACACCACCAACCCTACTCTAAAACCCACCCAATATCCCCTTAAAAAAAACTAACACTAACCCCTTGAAGATCACCTTACCGGGAGACGTCTTCAGCCAACCGGGCCAAAGTCCTCAACGAAGCCAGGAGAAGTCTTCATCCAAGCCGGGTGAAGTGGTCCTCTAGACGGGCAGAAGTCTTCATCCAGACGGCATCTTCTATCTTTATCCATCCGGCGCGGAGTGGGTCAATCTTCAAGACATCCGACGCGGAGCAACCCTTTTCTTCTGACGACTAACACTGAATGAAGGTTCCTTTAAATGACGTCATCCAAGATGGCGTCCCTTCAATTCTGATTGGCTGATAGAATTCTATCAGCCAATCAGGATTAAGGTAGAATAAATCCTGGCATTGAACTGGCATTCTATTGGCTGATTGGATCATCCAATAGGATTTTATCTACCTTAATTCCGATTGGCTGATAGAATTCCATCAGCCAATCGGAATCGAAGAGGCGCCATCTTGGATGACGTCATTTAAAGGAACCTTCATTCAGTGTTAGCCATTGGAAGGAAGAGGATGCTCCACGTTGGATGTCTTGAAGATGGAACTGCTCCGCGCCGGATGGATGAAGATAGAAGATGCCATCTGGATGAAGACTTCTGCCCATCTGGAGGACCACTTTGCCCAGCTTGGATGAAGACTTCTCCCGGCTTCGTTGAGGACTTCAGCCCGGTTGGGTGAAGACGTCTCCCGGTAAGGTGATCTTCCAGGGGTTAGTGTTAGTTTTTTTAAGGGGGTATTGGGTGGGTTTTAGAGTAGGGTTGGTTGTGTGGGTGGTGGGTTTTAATGTTGGGGGGGATTTGTAATTTTTTTTACATGTAAAAGAGCTGATTACTTTGGGGCAATGCCCCGCAAAAGGCCCTTTTAAGGGCTATTTGTAATTTAGTGCAGGATAGGGCTTTTTATTTGGGGGGGGGGCTTTTTTATTTTGTAAAGGGGATTACAGGGAGTGCAGAATTATTAGGCAAGTTGTATTTTTGAGGATTAATTTTATTATTGAACAACAACCATGTTCTCAATGAACCCAAAAAACTCATTAATATCAAAGCTGAATAGTTTTGGAAGTAGTTTTTAGTTTGTTTTTAGTTATAGCTATTTTAGGGGGATATCTGTGTGTGCAGGTGACTATTACTGTGCATAATTATTAGGCAACTTAACAAAAAACAAATATATACCCATTTCAATTATTTATTTTTACCAGTGAAACCAATATAACATCTCAACATTCACAAATATACATTTCTGACATTCAAAAACAAAACAAAAACAAATCAGTGACCAATATAGCCACCTTTCTTTGCAAGAACACTCAAAAGCCTGCCATCCATGGATTCTGTCAGTGTTTTGATCTGTTCACCATCAACATTGCGTGCAGCAGCAACCACAGCCTCCCAGACACTGTTCAGAGAGGTGTACTGTTTTCCCTCCTTGTAAATCTCACATTTGATGATGGACCACAGGTTCTCAATGGGGTTCAGATCAGGTGAACAAGGAGGCCATGTCATTAGATTTTCTTCTTTTATACCCTTTCTTGCCAGCCACGCTGTGGAGTACTTGGACGCGTGTGATGGAGCATTGTCCTGCATGAAAATCATGTTTTTCTTGAAGGATGCAGACTTCTTCCTGTACCACTGCTTGAAGAAGGTGTCTTCCAGAAACTGGCAGTAGGACTGGGAGTTGAGCTTGACTCCATCCTCAACCCGAAAAGGCCCCACAAGCTCATCTTTGATGATACCAGCCCAAACCAGTACTCCACCTCCACCTTGCTGGCGTCTGAGTCGGACTGGAGCTCTCTGCCCTTTACCAATCCAGCCACAGGCCCATCCATCTGGCCCATCAAGACTCACTCTCATTTCATCAGTCCATAAAACCTTAGAAAAATCAGTCTTGAGATATTTCTTGGCCCAGTCTTGATGTTTCAGCTTGTGTGTCTTGTTCAGTGGTGGTCGTCTTTCAGCCTTTCTTACCTTGGCCATGTCTCTGAATATTGCACACCTTGTGCTTTTGGGCACTCCAGTGATGTTGCAGCTCTGAAATATGGCCAAACCGGTGGCAAGTGGCATCTTGGCAGCTGCACGCTTGACTTTTCTCAGTTCATGGGCAGTTATTTTGCGCCTTGGTTTTTCCACACGCTTCTTGCGACCCTGTTGACTATTTTGAATGAAACGCTTGATTGTTCGATGATCACGCTTCAGAAGCTTTGCAATTTTAAGAGTGCTGCATCCCTCTGCAAGATATCTCACTATTTTTGACTTTTCTGAGCCTGTCAAGTCCTTCTTTTGACCCATTTTGCCAAAGGAAAGGAAGTTGCCTAATAATTATGCACACCTGATATAGGGTGTTGATGTCATTAGACCACACCCCTTCTCATTACAGAGATGCACATCACCTAATATGCTTAATTGGTAGTAGGCTTTCGAGCATATACAGCTTGGAGTAAGACAACATGCATAAAGAGGATGATGTGGTCAAAATACTCATTTGCCTAATAATTCTGCACTCCCTGTAGATTAGGTTTAATTAGTTTAAAATTCTTGTTATTTTTTTATTATTTTCTGTAATTTATTGGGGGTTTTTGTACTTTAGTTTTATTTAATTGTATTTAATTGTATTTAATTTATTTAATTATAGTGTAGTGTTAGGTGTAATTGTAACTTAGGTTAGGTTTTATTTTACAGGTACTTTTGTATTTATTTTAACTAGGTAGGTAGTAAATAGTTAATAACTATTTAGTAACTATTCTACCTAGTTAAAATAAATACAAACTTGCCTGTAAAATAAAAATAAACCCTAAGCTAGGTACAATGTAACTATTAGTTATGTTGTAGCTAGCTTAGGGTTTATTTTATAGGTAAGTATTTAGTTTTAAATAGGAATTATTTAGGTAATAATAGTAATTTTATTTTGATTTATTTAAATTATATTTCAGTTCGGGGATGTTAGGGTTAGACTTAGATTTAGGGGTTAATAAATGTAATATAGTGGCGGCGACGTTGGGGGCGGCAGATTAGGGGTTAATAAATGTAGGTAGGTTGCGGCGATGTTAGGAATGGCAGATTAGTGTTTAATAAAATTTAACTAGTGTTTGCGAGGCGGGAGTGCGGCGGTTTAGGGGTTAATATATTTATTATAGTGGCAGGGATGTCCGGTTCGTCAGATTAGGGGTTAAAAAATTTATTTTAGTGTTTGCGATGTGGGGGGGCCTCGGTTTAGGGGTTAATAGGTAGTTTATAGGTGTTAGCGTACTTTTAAGCACTTTAGTTAAGAGTTTTTTGCTACGGCGTTGTAGTGTAAAACTCTAAACTACTGACTTTAAAATGCGGTACCAGGCTTGACAGGAGAGGGTGTACCACTCACTTTTTGGAAGACTCGTAATACCGGCCCTATGCAAATCCCATTGAAAAAATAGTATACGCAATTGATGTAAGTGGATTTGCGGTATTTCCGAGTCTGGCCAAAAAAGTGAGCGGTACACCTGTACCTGCAAGACTCGTAATACCAGCGGGCGTTAAAAAGCAGTGTTGGGACCGGACAACGCTGCTTTTTAAGACTAACGCAAAACTCGTAATCTAGCCGTTTGTTATTTTTTTGTAATTTTAGTGTTTTTTATTTTTTGTAATGGTACGGCTTTTTTTTTTTGTAATGTTAGTTTTGTTTTTTTCATAATGTTAGGTTTTAGTGTAAGGCAGCTTAGGTTTTACTTTTATTTCACAGGTAAGTTTGTATTTATTTCAACTAGGTAGTTAGTAAAAAAATAGTTAATAACTATTTACTAACTAGTCTACCTAGTTAAAATAAATACAAACTTACCTGTGAAATAAAAACCTAAGCTAGCTACAATATAACTATTAGTTATATTGTAGCTAGCTTAGGTTTTATTTTTATTTCACAGGTAAGTTTGTTATTATTTAGTTAATAATTGTAGCTTTAATTTAGGTCTATTTTAATTATGTTAAAGTTAGGGGATGTTAGGTTTAGGGGTTAATATAGTTTAATTTAGGTAGTGTTTGCGATGTGGGGGGCAGTTTAGGGGTTAATAGGTTTAGTAAGTTTTGGCGATGACAGAGAACGGCGGATTAGGGTGTTAATACTTTATTTAGTGATTTAGTTATTGTTGGCAATGTTTGGGAATGGCGGTTTAGGGGTTAATAGGTTTAGTTAATGTTGGCGATGTGGGGGGGTTAGGGGTTAATAGGTTAATTTTGTGTTGGCGATGTTTCAGAACGGCGGTTTTGGGGTTAATATGTTTAGTTAGTGTTGGTGATGTTTTGGAATGGCATTTTAGGGGTTAATAGGTTTAGTTAGTGTCGGCTATGTCGGGGAACTTCGGTTTAGGGGTTAATAGGTTTAGTTAGTGTTGGCGAAGTGGGGGGTGCGGATTAGGGGTTAATAGGTTTAGGTAGTGTTGGTGATATGGGGAGGGTGTAGTTTAGGGGTTAATAGGTTTAGGTAGTGTCAGCAATGTTTCGGAATAGCGTTTTAGGGATTAATAGGTTTAGTTAGTGTCGGCGATGTCGGGGATCGGCGGTTTATGGGTTAATAGCTTTATTTAATGATTTAGACTTAGAGTTAGTGTCGGCGCTGTGCGGTTTACATTAGGGACAATGAAAAATTCTGAATATGAATAATGGATCCGAAAATTCGTAAACTAATTTATTCATTTTCTGAATTTTTCGGGATGTGCCAATTCGGAAATTCGAATGCATCCGAATCTCTGAACTTGCCAAAATTTGGTCGAAAACAAATTCTTGCGAAATGCACATGTCTATCAGCAATACACAGTAGGAAATCAGTTGATAAATTCCTTGAGACACAGTAATACATAAAAGCCATCAAAACACCATTTCAGGTCAGCAGATAGTGGCCAGCAGGACTCAGTAGCAGCTCAGCAGGCACCAGCTGGCAAAATAGTAGTAAGTAACAACCAGCAGGATGCAACAGAGAGCCAGCTGCAGATATTGAATAGCCCACATGGTATTGAGTACAATAGCCAGCAGAGTACACTAACAAGTAAGATGCAGGAGCCATGGTCATTTAACAGATATCTAGAAAGCTTCCTATCATTGCTCCTTTAATCATATGTAGCATTAGCAATGTTCTAAAGGAACACCACAAGGCCAGGCACCCCATGGAAAGTGTATAAAAAACTCTTCAGGTCCTGTTAGAGTAGAAAAGAAAGAAAGGCTGAGTTCCTCTTAGCACTTTGTTTTTGTCATTAAACATGAGTGTACATAATTAACATAATGCATATTATTTCGCATCCCATAAGATTTCCCAGAATTTCTTCATTTAAATTATATTATATAAAATAATACTTTTCTTATATAAACTACAGAACACCTATTTTTCTAACAGTCTAGTTTTGCAAATACAAATATGAGTATTTGTATATAGATAATTGTTTTTACAAAAACAATAACATTAAAATATATAAAATGGTATAGAAAAATATATAAAAATAAATAAAATAAAAAATATATAACAAATATAAAAAAGGAATAATCAAAAATAAAATAAAAAGTCTCTTGGGGTACACTTGGGGAATAATAATCAAATGTCCCTTATATTCCTTCTTATTTGGAGCAAATATAGCTACAATGTCCCAAGAAAATAAATTGCAGGCCGCTCTTCAGAAATGAGATGGCCCCTCGCTGTGATGGTAGATCTATAAATAAACAGAAAAGTCTATTGGGGATGCGTTTCTCAGTGATACATTGTTTCATCAAGCTCATTAAACAGTGTATCACTGAGAAACGCATCACTGTGTTTTAGTTTTGACAATAAAAATATTATTTTTAATCAAAACTGAGTTTTATACACATTTTACAAGGAATTTCTCAAGTGGTATTTACTAATACACTGGTAAAACCCCTGGTAACTTTTCTTTTAGATCCAACTACACCAAATGTAAAGAGACCTCCTACTTACGTTCCTAATAAGGTGTATGAGTTAGCCAGACTACTCTTGAATATCTGGCCTGCGAGTATAGCTTCACCAAATATAAATCCTTATACCCGCTGTTGCTACAGGAGGAGAGTTAGCCAGTTTACTCTGAAATTGCTGGCCTGCCTATACAGCACTTGAGAGTGCTTTTTTAAATGTGAGTGCATCTTATTCACTCTTATATACCCCATAATCTTTGTTGAACATACTACGCTATGGGCACCTTCTTTTCTGTTTATTTTTGCAAATGTTCTTAAATGTGAATTATTATTATTGTTATAAATATGATAATAATAATATGATCACTTGTTAGCTTTGGGCTATTTGCAGGAATTATTTAATATAACATAATGCAAGTGAACAAAATAATGCTAAAGATAAGTGAAGATTTTCTTTTTCTGAAAAGTAACGTACTATAGGTGGCTCCTTGCCATAACAATAAATGTGACACCAAACCTGTGCTAATTAGCATTAGACAACAATAGATGTGGTATTCCCTATCTGTAACCCTGCCATAGTCATAATTTCCATTGTTATAGAAGATTGTCGTCCTCATCAATATGGTTCAGAACATTTTTCATCATTTAATGTTCACCCTGAAAGAATATGACATGACTCTGGAGGAGAGATCACACAAGTAAAATACATTTCCAAAGGCAAATTCGCCCCCTTGCTGTTCTCTTTCCTCATCTCCTCTGTGCTGTGGCATTTACTGTTGTCACTATTGTCCATAAAATAAATACTCACTCATCCACACAAATTCAAGGGACATATAATTAAACTAATGGCTGACTCTGTGGCTTCAGCACACTGTTTAATAAAACAATTCCACCATGTGAAATGCACTCTTTTTTTTTCTAAAATAGTTACCATAAATAAAAATAAAACTGTTTGGAAGCAAATTCTTCACTGGAGGATGTGTACAGAAAATACTAGAGCCAATCAAAAATTAATTTGAAATATATAGTGAAAATTGACATATGACTGTATGACTATAATATATAATTTGCATTTTATCTGCAATCGTTATTTATAGCATGCCTTAGTAGTACATGTATTTGATTAATATTTTGCAATATCAGTACATGTTGCGTGTTTAATATATTTTAATCTACCTCTACAAAGCACATATTTTCATTTTACAACACAATGCATGCTGAAAAACCTTTTAACAGAATGTTATGCTTGATGTGATCTATGGTAATAGCTTGTGTCATCAACAAAATATATTAACCTACACAGTATATGTATGAGCCAGTCAAAAAGAAAATCAGGAAAATGTTTTTTTATTATGTAAAAGCTAGTCTGGAAAAAAAAAAGATTTGTTGCATTATTTCTTTGGGTCAAGAAGTTAAAAAACTGTCAATGAATCACATGACTACTGGCAACATGTAAACGGACAGGGCACAAACTGCATGTGACCTACGACCCTAATGATGCATGGGCACATGTATTTTTGCAAATAACCTTTAATACCTTTTTATTGTAAAAATCAGAATTTATGTAATACAAGAACATTAGGAAAAGCATTATGTTAAGTATATCGGTGCAAAAATCTTTAAAAGGATATAGGTTCGCCCGTCCTTTTAAAGAACTCTCCACATCTTCATTCATAAAAGGGCATTTATTTAATTAATTTAATTTATGAAACTAACATCTCACTGAATAAGATTTCCATAACATCACAACTTGAAAATTGCAAAATTCATGATGATTTAGACCCTCCACTTCTCACAGCAGTAAGTTACGAGTTTGGTGCTATAATAATCAATATCTCTGCATATACAATAAGTTCAACATTCACAAAAAGCTGTTGAAAATTGTACTTAACAAAATAATTATTTAATAAAAACTCTGTCTATAAAACAGTCCACTCTAACATATACACAAGTAAAAACAAAGTTAAAATGAAAGATAAAGAAAAACAAGGCACGCTGATCAGATAAGATTCTTTACAGAGGCAATAGTGTCTTTATGAATGCTACATGCTCAATCAAGGGTAGGTGAAAAACCCATTTTTAACGCCTTGGAATGCCCCCAACAGCCCCTTTGTGTTTATAATGTTTCTGAGATGCCTCTTGTTCTAGCCAGAAATTTTTTTTTGAACATTTACAAAACCCATTTTGCAAGCGTTGCAGTTGTAATTATTACATGTCTACATTGCTAGCGGTTCTCATTGATTATGCAAGATATCATGCATCAGGGTCTTTTATGAAACTACTAGTGTTAAAGTCTGTGTACAAGGGCCAAAATGTCCCCCTCCAATATCCTTTCCCTAGCCTTTATTCCCCCTCCACTCTAGGATCCCCCTGTACCTCCTTCTCCCTCCTCCCCCCTCCATCCTTCCACCTCCCTGCTGCTCTTAGCATTCTTTTTTTTCCGTAGTGTAGCGGCCCCACCTATTTCCACCCCTTCCACCCCCCCCCTCTAGTGATGGTCCGCCTCCCTCCTAACCCTCCCACGCCACCGACAATCGGCACCGCTGCTAATGGATGCAGAGAGGTACCTCTGCAAGACTATTTCTGCACTGCCCCCCTCGCTTTGGTGCTGGTCTTAAGGGGTTAGGGCCAAGTATGTTGTCTTGCACTGCAGTCTCTACTGTGCATGACTGCATCAGACAAACATACCTGGCCTTTTATTATTATAGATATATGCTAATTGCAACAACGCCCATTAAGAAAATACTAGATAGATAAGTTAACAAGCCGCAGCTTAGATCTTGAGATCCCTTGCTGGCTAACTAAATTTTAGATATTACAAAACTGGTATTTTTACACAAGCTTTGATTTTCAATATTAAACTAGGTGTACTGCTCTCCAGTTTTCATAGATTTGTGAAACATCTTTAGTATAGATTTCCATGCATCTTTTCCAGAAGATTATAATTGTAAAGCAATACTGTGATTGGGAAATTGTTGCATATGGTCCATGATTATAAATTGCACAAACAAGACACTAGACAACCCATTGTTCCCTGTACATGCATAAACCAGAGGCACATGAGACTATACAGATTAAAGCCTAGGGAGTGAAATATTTATCCATGATTCCCTTATAAAGCTGTCATTATTTAGGGTCTGTGACCAGTTAAACTGTATAACAAAGCTTTTTTTTGGAAATCTATCCCTATCTAGGTTTCTGTATATAGACCTTCCTTGTTTCTCAGGAGAAAGGGATATTCTTTAATATCAGAGTCACAGAGTTTTCTTAATTAAACAATTGGATGTGTAGGAGAACCTCTTTGTAATCAAATATTATCTTATTATTTAATTCACATCTTTACTTTTGCTTGCTCACCTACTAAAGATTACATTGTCCAACTGTCATTTTCTCTTCCATAAACTCTTTATCACAAAAAATACTAAGTATTTGAATGTTTACTGATATTAGCAGTAATTTTCCTTTTCCCTGATAATTTTTGTTAATTTACCTATTATTGCTAATATTCTTTCAAAAAATGACTTATTCATTTGATTAAATGCATTTCTTCCACTTTTCTAAATCCTCAAAATGTGTAATTTGACTAATAATAAGTTAATTATTCCAAGCATTATCAATAATCCTATTGTGGAGGAAAACTGTCAGGAAATATTACAGTCACTATGGAAAGTTGCCATTCAAACATGACATCAGCATCTTACAACTAACGTTAGACCATCTTTTTCATGCTACCACAAATGCATTTGCATTTCTAATTTTTGCATAATGTGCATACAGATGATACCAATAAAAATGAAATGTGTCAGGGCAAGATTACAAGTTGTGCGTTATGAGTTTTCCGCACACAATATGATCTTTTTGTAATCAATTTCCATTACGCAGCTATTACAAGTCTTGAAAAATCGCGATTGCACACACGCATTCACTTTTTATGCAATAATCCTTTCCGCGCTCGAAGAGCTGTAGTTAACAGTAGTGATGTTGCAAACTGAAAATTTTCCGTTCACGAACGGCGAACGCAAACGTCCACAACTGTTCACGAACGGGCGAACAGGGCGAACCGCCATTGCTTCAATAGGCAGGCGAATTTTAAAACCCACAGGGACTCTTTCTGGCTACAATAGTGATGGAAAAGTTGTTTCAAGGGGACTAACACCTGGACTGTGGCATGCCGGAGGGGGATCCATGGCAAAACTCCCACGTAAAATTACATAGTTGATGCAGAGTCTGGTTTTAATCCATAAAGGGCATAAATCACCTAACATTCCTAAATTGTTTGGAATAACGTGCTTTAAAACATCAGGTATGATGTTGTATCGATCAGGTAGTGTAAGGGTTACGCTCGCTTCACAGTGACAGACCAAACTCCCTGTTTAACGCACCGCAAACAACCACAAACAGTCCATTTGCACAACCACGAGATAGATAGATTTGATAGATACATAGATACATAGATTAGATAGATAGATCAATAGATGCAATATACATTTGATAGATACGATAGATTTGATAGATAAATAGATAGATTTGATAGATATATAATTTCCCAGGCAGAGAATTACAAGACGTGCGGGGCTGGGACCCATGGTAAGGTTCCCAGAGGCAGTTGCGGCGCCAGGGGACGTGTATATGGCATGGATTTTAGGAACTGGGAGATGGAAAAAGATGCTTGGTTGGTCCTCCTACTTCATATTTAGGGCACTGCGCGTGCAATCTACTGTGCCACCAGATATGAGTGGTGTGTTAAGTAGTACTATTCTGATCTGTTTAATACCTGTTACGCCCCCTATCAGGGGACGTGTATATAGCACGGATTTTAGGAACCGGGAGATGGAAAAAGATGCTTGGTCGGTCCTCCTACTTCAAATTTAGGCCACTGCACGTGCAATCTACTGTGTCACCAGATATGAGTAGTGTGTTAAGTAGTACTATTCTGATCAGTTTGATCCCTGTTACGTCCCCTATCAGGGGATGTGTATATGGCATGGATTTTAGGAACCGGGAGATGGAAAAAGATGCTTGGTCGGTCCTCCTACTTCAAATTTGGGGCACTGCACGTGCAATCTACTGTGCCACCAGATATGAGTGGTGTGGTTTTTAAAGCCACAGTGCAGCACCAGAGGCCAGATGAATTTGGCATGTACACATGCCTGAAAAATTAGGTATTGTTGCAGCCGCTGCTGTAGCAGCGGCCAGAAAAATTGATGTTTGTTTCCCACGCAGAAAGTGCCCTAAAACATTGCGTCTTGAACCCTAGTTGGTGGCGGATAAGTCACGCAAGTCATCCGGCATTTGAAGATAAAATACAGCAGCGTGTAGACCATTTTTAGCCCAAGTCAGCTCATCTCATCAGGCCTTTTTTACTCGAATGTATCGCCCAATGTCAGTCCCTTTGGGATCCATCCCTCATTCATCTTAATAAAGGTGAGGGAATCTAGACTTTTTTGACCTAGGCGACTTCTCTTCTCAGTGACAATACCTCCTGCTGCACTGAAGGTCCTTCCTGACAGGACACTTGAAGCGGGGCAGGCCAGAAGTTCTATCGCAAATTGGGATAGCTCAGGCCACAGGTCAAGCCTGCACACCCTGTAGTCAAGGGGTTCATCGCTCCTCAGAGTGTCGAGATCTGCAGTTAAGGCGAGGTAGTCTGCTACCTGTCGTCGAGTCGTTCTCTGAGGGTGGACCCCGAAAGGCTGTGGCAAAACATAGGACTTAAAAAGCTCCACATGTCCTCATTCATAAACAACACGTCTGTGAAGCGTCCTGTCCTTGCTGGCGTGGTCGTGGGAGTCGGAGGATTACTTTCACCTCTTCCCCTGTTAGATTCCCGTTGTGCTGTGACATCACCTTTATACGCTGTGTAAAGCATACTTTTTAATTTATTTTGGAACTGCTGCATCCTTTCCGACTTGCGGTAATTCGGTAACATTTTAGGCACTTTATGCTTATACCGGGGGTCTAGTAGTGTGGACACCCAGTACAGGTTGTTCTCCTTCAGCTTTTTTATACGAGGGTCCCTCAACAGGCACGACAGCATGAAAGACCCCATTTGCACAAGGTTGGATGCCGAGCTACTCATGTCCCGTTCCTCGTCCTCAGTGATCTCACTGAAGGTATCTTCTTCCCCCCAGCCACGTACAACACCACGGGTACCAGATAGTTGACAACAAGCACCCTGGGATGCCTGTTGTGGTTGGTCTTCCTCCTCCTCCTCAAAGCCACATTCCTCCTCTGACTCCACTTCCTCACAATCCTCTTCCAGCATTGCCGCAGGTCCAGCAAGCGATGCTGATAAGGCTGTTTCTGGTGGTGATGGTGACCACAACTCTTCCTCTTCATGCTCATCTACGGCCTGATCCAGCACTCTTCGCAGGGCATGCTCCAGGAAGAAAATAAATTGTATGATGTCGCTGATGGTGCCTTCGGTGCGACTGACTAGGTTTGTCACCTCCTCAAAAGGACGCATGAGCCTACAGGCATTGTGCATGAACGTCCAGTAATGTGGCAAAAAAATTCCCAGCTCCGCAGAGGCTGTCCTAGCACCCCGGTCATACAAATACTCGTTAACGGCTTTTTCTTGTTGGAGCAGGCGGTCGAACATTAGGAGTGTTGAATTCCAACTTGTCAGGCTGTCGCAAATCAAGCGCCTCACTGGCATGTTGTTTCACCACTGAATATCAGAAAAGTGTGCCATGGCCGTGTAGGAACGCCTGAAATGGCCACACAACTTCCTGGCCTGCTTCAGGACGTCCTGTAAGCCTGGGTACATATGCACAAAGCGTTGTACGATCGGAGAACACACATGTGCCATGCACGGCACATGTTTCAACTTGCCCAATTTCAATGCCGCCACCAAATTACTTCCATTGTCAGAAACCACTTTGCCGATCTCCAGTTGGTGCGGAGTCAGCCACTGATCCACCTGTTCAGGGTGGACAGGAGTTCTGGTCCCGTGTGACTCTCTGCTTTCAGGCAAGTCAATCCCAAAATGGCGTGAAACTGCCGTATCCAGGATGTGGAATAGTACCTGGGGAGCTGGAGGGGTGCCGTTGATGTGGAGCAAGACGCAGCAGCAGAAAAGGACTCAGCTGAGGAGGTTATGGAAGAGGATGGAGTAGGAGGAGTAGAAGAGGTGGCAGCAGGCCTGCCTGCAAGTCGTGGCGGTGTCACCAACTCTGCAGAGCCACGCATTCCATGGTTGTCAGCCGTCAGCAGGTTTACCCAATGCACAGTGTAGGTGATATACCTGCCCTGACCATGCTTTGCAAACCAGCTATCAGTCGTCAGATGGACCCTTGCCCCAACACTGTGTGCCAGACATGCCATTACTTCCTTTCGCACAATCGAGTACAGGTTGGGGATTGCCTTTTGTGAAAAGAAATTTCAGCCGGGTACCTTCCACTGCGGTGTCCCAATAGCTACAAATTTTTGGAACGCCTCAGACTCCATCAGCTTGTATGGTAAAAGATGGTGGGCTAAGAGTTCAGACAAGCCAGCTGTCAGACGCTGGGCAAGGGGGTGACTTTGTGACATTGGCTTCTTACGCTCAAACATGTCCTTGACAGGCACCTGACTGTGGGCAGATGAGCAGGAAATGCTCCGGAAGAGAGACGGAGTGGCGGATGGTTGAGAGGGGGCAAGGAGGACAGCAGTGGTTGACGTGGCTGAAGATGCTGGACCAGGAGGAGGATGGTGGCTTTGAGTTTGTGTGCTGCTTGTACTCATGTGTTGATCCCATAGGTGTTTGTGATGTGCGATCATGTGCCTTCGCAAAGCAGTTGTACTTAGGTGGGTGTTGGACTTCCCACGACTCAGTTTCTTTTGGCACAGGTTGCAAATGGCATCACTGTTGTCAGAGGCAGGCACACAAAAAAATGCCACACTGCTGAGCTCTGTGATGACGGCATTCTGGTGGTGGCAACAGCATGCGTTGATTGGCATGCTGTCTGGCTGACCCTGGGTGCCGATGCATGCTGTCTGGCTGTGCCACTAGCTCCTTGTGACAACCTCCCTCTTCTTCCAACTCGTCTCCTCCTCCTCCTCCTCTCTGTCTCCCCATCTGAACTTTCCCCCTGTTCTTCTTCTCTTCTAGCGGGCACCCAAGGGACATCCACGGATGCATCGTCATTATCAACCGCTTCACTTGTATCTGACAAATCAACAAAGGAAGCAGCAGCGGGTACAACATCATCATCATCACACCGTACGTCCATGTCTGTAATGCTGCCTGATTGAGACATATCACTGTTATCTACATCCTCTGTCAATGATGGTTGTGCATCACTCATTTCTTCCAAATGATGTGTAAATAACTCCTCTGACAGATCAAGTGAAGCGGCTGTGGTGCTAGTGTTGGTGGTGGCCGCAAGCGGGCGAGTGGTAACTTGAGAGGTGCCCGTAGATAAGCTGGAGGAGCATGGTGCATCAAGGTTCGGAGCGGAAGCTATAGAAGATTGGGTGCCCTGTGTTAAAAAGTCAACTATGTCCTAAGAACTTTTCGAGTTCATGGTACGTGGCCTCTGAACACTGGGCATTATTCTAGGGCTAAAGGGAATCACAGCACCATGACCACGACGGCACCTGCGGGGTGGCCTGCCTCTGCCTGTCATTATTTTTAAATGTACACTTACAATACTATTAAACAAAAAAAGAGTGGTGGCACTGGGCAAGTGGGCTCAGTATACGCTGTGAGCCTGACACAAAAAAGCAGACTGATGTTTCACAGTCCAAAAAGTTTTTTTTTGTTTTAAATGTACACCTACACTACTATTAAACAAGATATGAGTGGTGGCACTGGGCAAGTGGGCACAGTATACGCTGTGAGCCTGACACAAAAAAGCAGACTGATGTTTCACAGTCCAAAATTTTTTTTTTGTTTTAAATGTACACTTACACTACTATTAAACAAGATATGAGTGGTGGCACTGGGCAAGTGGGCACAGTATACGCTGTGAGCCTGGCACACACGCTGGCAGGCAGGCAACTGCAATTAGACTACACAAGAAGACTGATGTTTCACAGTCAAAATTTTTATTTTTTTTTAATTTACACTACTGTTACACCAGATATGAGTGGTGGCACTGGGCAAGTGGGCAGAGTATACGCTGTGAGCCTGGCACACACACTGGCAGGCAGGCAACTGCAATTAGATTACACTAGCAGGCTGATTTTTTACAGTCAAAAAAGTTTTTTTTTAAATTTACACTACTGTTACACCAGATATGAATGGTGGCACTGGGCAAGTGGGCACAGTATACGCTGTGAGCCTGGCAAACACGCTGGCAGGCAGGCAACTGCAATTAGATTACACAAGCAGACTGATGTTTCACAGTCAAAAAAAGTTTTTTTTTTTTTAAAAAATTACACTACTGTTACACCAGATATGAGTGGTGGCACTGGGCAAGTGGGCCTGGCACACACGCTGGCAGGCAGTCAACTGCAATTAGATTACACTAGCAGACTGATGTTTCACAGTCAAAAAAGTTTATTTTTTTAAAATTTACACTACTGTTACAACAGATATGAGTGGTGGCACTGGGCAAGTGGGCCTGGCACACACGCTGGCAGGCAGGCAACTGCAATTAGATTACACTAGCAGACTGATGTTTCACAGTCAAAAAAGTTTTTTTTTTAAATTTACACTACTGTTACACCAGATATGAGTGGTGGCACTGGGCAAGTGGGCACAGTATACTGTTACAACAGATATGAGTGGTGGCACTGGGCAAGTGGGCCTGGCATACACGCTGGCAGGCAGGTAACTGCAATTAGATTACACTAGCAGACTGATGTTTCACAGTCAAAAAAGTTTGTTTTTTTTTTAAATTTACACTACTGTTACACCAGATATGAGTGGTAGCACTGGTCAAGTGGGCCTGGCAGGCAGGCAACTGCAATTAGATTACACTAGCAGACTGATGTTTCACAGTCCAAAAAGTTTTTATTTTTTAAATTTACACTACTGTTACAACAGATATGAGTGGTGGCACTGGGCAAGTGGGCACAGTATATGCTGTTAGCCTGACACACACGCTGGCAGGCAGGCAACTGCAATTAGATTACACAGGAAAAAAAAACAGACTGATATTTCTAGCCCTAAAAAGGGCTTTTTGGGGTGCTGTCCTTACAGCAGAGATCAGATGAGTCCTTCAGGACCGTAGTGGACACTGAATACACTAGCCTAGCTATCAATTTCCCTATTAAATCAGCAGCAGCTACACTGTCCCTCCTCTCACTAAGAAAGCAGCTTCCGAATGAATCTAAAATGGCTGCTGTCCAGGAGCTGGGAGGGTCTGGGAGGGAGGGTCTGCTGCTGATTGGCTGGAATGTGTCTGCAGACTGTGAGATACAGGGTCAAAGTTTACTCAATGATGACGAATAGGGGGCGGATCGAAGATCGCATGTGTTTGCCCGCCGTTGCGAACGCGAACATGCTATGTTCGCCAAGAACTATTCGCCGGCGAACAATTCGAGACATCACCACTAGTTAACAGTTTTGCCAAAATAAAAGTTTCACAAAACACTACAAATATATATTACAAAATACAGTTACACTCATATTAACACTGTCTAATAAAAATTATTTTAAAAAAAATATATTGCAAACAAAAGTTTTAATGGCTCAAAGATAGGAGATCTTGGGTGTTAGAGAAAACAGCACACTCAGATTTTACATTGACATACATACACATACAGTACATAGAGAAACATGGATTTATATGTTTAGAGATATGTTTAACTATGGTGATAATGAAAAGATTTTACATTACAATCTTATGCACATTAAACAATATCTCAATATTTTCAAAGAGATATTCACATATAGATCTCTAGATATTTAGAATTATATATATTCATATACATATTTATTTAGAATTAAATAGAACATATTTCTCCAACATTGGTGTGTCCGGTCCACGGCGTCATCCTTACTTGTGGGATATTCTCTTCCCCAACAGGAAATGGCAAAGAGTCCCAGCAAAGCTGGTCACATGATCCCTCCTAGGCTCCGCCCACCCCAGTCATTCACTTTGCCGTTGCACAGGCAACATCTCCACGGAGATGGTTAAGAGTTTTTTGGTGTTTAAATGTAGTTTTATTCTTCTATCAAGTGTTTGTTATTTTAAAATAGTGCTGGTATGTACTATTTACTCTGAAACAGAAAAGGATGAAGATTTCTGTTTGTAAGAGGAAGATGATTTTTAGCAGACAGTAACTAAAATCGATTGCTGTTTCCACACAGGACTGTTGAGATGAAGTAACTTCAGTTGGGGGAAACAGTTGGCAGTCTTTTCTGCTTAAGGTATGACTAGCCATATTTCTAACAAGACCATGTAATGCTGGAAGGCTGTCATTTCCCCTCATGGGGACCGGTAAGCCATTTTCTTAGTTAAACATAAAAGAATAAAGGGCTTCAAAAAGGGCTTAAAAACTGGTAGACATTTTTCTGGGCTAAAACAATTGCTTTACTAGGCATATTATGCAGATTCTAACTAATTATTGGTATTATAATCTTGGGGAACGTTTAGAAAAACGGCAGGCACTGTGTTGGACACCTTTTTCAGATGGGGGCCTTTCTAGTTATAGACAGAGCCTCATTCTGGGACTGTATAGGGGTTAAATGTAAAAACGGCTCCGGTTCCGTTAATTTAAGGGTTAAAGCTCTGAAATTTGGTGTGCAATACTTTTAATGCTTTAAGACACTGTGGTGAAATTTTGGTGACTTTTGAACAATTCCTTCATACTTTTTCACATATTCAGTAATAAAGTGTTTTCAGTTTGAAATTTAAAGTGACAGTAACGGTTTTATTTTAAAACGTTTTTTGTGCTTTATTGACAAGTTTAAGCCTGTTTAACATGTCTGTACCATCAGATAAACTATGTTCTATATGTATGAAAGCCAATGTGTCTCCCCATTTAAATTTATGTGATAATTGTGCCATAGTGTCCAAACAAAGTAAGGACAGTAATGCAACAGATAATGATATTGCCCAAGATGATTCCTCAAATGAGGGGAGTAAACATGATACTACATCATCCCCTACTGTGTCTACACCAGTTATGCCCACACAGGAGGCCCCTAGTACATCTAGTGCGCCAATACTTATTACCATGCAACAATTAACGGCTGTAATGGATAACTCCATAGCAAATCTTTTATCCAAAATGCCTACTTATCAGAGAAAGCGCGATTGCTCTGTTTTAAACACTGAAGAGCAAGAGGACGCTGATGATAACTGTTCTGACATACCCTCACACCAATCTCAAGGGGCCATGAGGGAGGTTTTGTCTGATGGAGAAATTTCAGATTCAGGAAAAATTTCTCATCAAGCTGAACCTGATGTTGTGACATTTAAATTTAAATTAGAACATCTCCGCGCACTGCTTAAGGAGGTGTTATCTACTCTGGATGATTGTGACAATTTGGTCATTCCAGAGAAATTATGTAAGATGGACAAGTTCCTAGAGGTTCCGGTGCCCCCCGACGCTTTTCCTATACCCAAGCGGGTGGCGGACATAGTAAATAAAGAGTGGGAAAGGCCCGGCATACCTTTTGTTCCCCCCCCTATATTTAAGAAATTATTTCCTATAGTCGACCCCAGAAAGGACTTATGGCAGACAGTCCCCAAGGTCGAGGGGGCGGTTTCTACTCTAAACAAACGCACTACTATTCCTATCGAAGATAGTTGTGCTTTCAAAGATCCTATGGATAAGAAATTAGAGGGTTTGCTTAAAAAGATTTTTGTACAGCAAGGTTACCTTCTACAACCAATTTCATGCATTGTTCCTGTCACTACGGCAGCGTGTTTCTGGTTTGAGGAACTAGAAAAATCGCTCAGTAAAGAATCTTCGTATGAGGAGGTTATGGACAGAGTTCAAGCACTTAAATTGGCTAACTCTTTTGTTTTAGATGCCGCTTTGCAATTAGCTAGATTAGCGGCGAAAAATTCAGGGTTTGCTGTCGTGGCGCGCAGAGTGCTTTGGCTAAAGTCTTGGTCAGCGGATGTGTCTTCCAAGACAAAATTGCTTAACATTCCTTTCAAAGGTAAAACATTATTTGGACCAGATTTGAAAGAGATTATTTCAGACATCACTGGGGGAAAGGGCCACGCCCTCCCACAGGATAGGTCTTTTAAGGCTAATAATAAGCCTAATTTTCGTCCCTTTCGCAGAAACGGACCAGTCTCTAATTCTGTATCCTCTAAGCAAGAGGGTAATACTTCACAACCCAAACCAGCCTGGAAACCAATGCAAGGCTGGAACAAGGGTAAGCAGGCCAAGAAGCCTACCACTGCTACCAAAACAGCATGAAGGGATAGCCCCCGATCCGGGACCGGATCTAGTGGGGGTCAGACTTTCTCTCTTTGCTCAGGCTTGGGCAAGAGATGTTCAGGATCCTTGGGCGCTAGAAATAGTTTCTCAAGGTTATCTCCTGGAATTCAAGGAACTACCCCCAAGGGGAAGGTTCCACAGGTCTCAATTATCTTCAAACCAAATAAAGAGACAGGCATTCTTACATTGTGTAGAAGACCTGTTAAAGATGGGAGTGATACATCCAGTTCCAATAAGAGATCAAGGAATGGGATTTTATTCCAATCTGTTCATAGTTCCCAAAAAAGAGGGAACATTCAGACCAATTTTGGATCTAAAGATCCTAAACAAATTTCTCAGGGTACCATCGTTCAAAATGGAAACTATTCGAACGATCCTACCTACTATCCAGGAAAATCAATTTATGACTACCGTGGATTTAAAGGATGCGTACCTACATATTCCTATCCACAAGGAACATCATCAGTTCCTAAGGTTCGCTTTTCTGGACAAGCATTACCAGTTTGTGGCACTTCCATTTGGATTAGCCACTGCTCCAAGGATTTTCACAAAGGTACTAGGGTCCCTTCTAGCGGTTCTAAGACCAAGGGGCATTGCAGTAGTACCTTACTTGGACGACATCCTGATTCAAGCGTCGTCCCTGTCAAAAGCAAAGGCTCATACGGACATCGTCCTAGCCTTTCTCAGATCTCACGGATGGAAGGTGAACAAAGAAAAAAGTTCTCTGTCCCCGTCAACAAGAGTTCCCTTCTTGGGAACAATAATAGATTCCTTAGAAATGAGGATTTTTCTGACAGAGGTCAGAAAATCAAAACTTCTAAGCTCTTGTCAAGTACTTCATTCTGTTCCTCGTCCTTCCATAGCGCAGTGCATGGAAGTAATAGGATTGATGGTTGCAACAATGGACATAGTTCCTTTTGCACGAATTCATCTAAGACCATTACAACTGTGCATGCTCAGACAGTGGAATGGGGATTATACAGACTTGTCTCCGACTATTCAAGTAGATCAAAAGACCAGAGATTCACTCCGTTGGTGGCTGACCCTGGACAATCTGTCACAGGGAATGAGCTTCCGCAGACCAGAGTGGGTCATTGTCACGACCGACGCCAGCCTAGTGGGCTGGGGCGCGGTCTGGGAATCCCTGAAAGCTCAGGGTCTATGGTCTCGGGAAGAGTCTCTTCTCCCGATAAACATTCTGGAACTGAGAGCGATATTCAATGCTCTCAGAGCTTGGCCTCAACTAGCAAAGGCCAAATTCATAAGGTTTCAGTCAGACAACATGACGACCGCATATATCAATCATCAGGGGGGAACAAGGACTTCCCTGGCGATGAAAGAAGTGACCAAGATAATTCAATGGGCGGAGGATCACTCCTGCCACTTGTCTGCGATCCATATCCCAGGAGTGGAAAATTGGGAAGCGGATTTTCTGAGTCGTCAGACATTCCATCCGGGGGAGTGGGAACTCCATCCGGAAATCTTTGCCCAAATAACTCAATTATGGGGCATTCCAGACATGGATCTGATGGCGTCTCGTCAGAACTTCAAGGTTCCTTGCTACGGGTCCAGATCCAGGGATCCCAAGGCAACCCTAGTAGATGCACTAGTAGCACCTTGGACCTTCAACCTAGCTTATGTATTCCCACCGTTTCCTCTCATCCCCAGGCTGGTAGCCAGGATCAATCAGGAGAGGGCCTCGGTGATCTTGATAGCTCCTGCGTGGCCACGCAGGACTTGGTATGCAGACCTGGTGAATATGTCATCGGCTCCACCATGGAAGCTACCTTTGAGACAGGACCTTCTTGTTCAGGGTCCATTCGAACATCCGAATCTGGTTTCCCTCCAACTGACGGCTTGGAGATTGAACGCTTGATTTTATCAAAGCGTGGGTTTTCAGATTCTGTAATAGATACTCTGATTCAGGCTAGAAAGCCTGTAACTAGAAAAATTTACCATAAAATATGGAAAAAATATATCTGTTGGTGTGAATCTAAAGGATTCCCATGGAACAAGATAAAAATTCCTAAGATTCTATCCTTTCTACAAGAAGGTTTGGAGAAAGGATTATCTGCAAGTTCTCTGAAGGGACAGATCTCTGCTTTATCTGTTTTACTTCACAAAAGACTGGCAGCTGTGCCAGATGTTCAAGCATTTGTTCAGGCTCTGGTTAGGATCAAGCCTGTTTACAGACCTTTGACTCCTCCCTGGAGTCTAAATCTAGTTCTTTCAGTTCTTCAAGGGGTTCCGTTTGAACCCTTACATTCCGTAGATATTAAGTTATTATCTTGGAAAGTTTTGTTTTTGGTTGCAATTTCTTCTGCTAGAAGAGTTTCAGAGTTATCTGCTCTGCAGTGTTCTCTGCCCTATCTGGTGTTCCATGCAAATAAGGTGGTTTTGCGTACTAAGCCTGGTTTTCTTCCGAAAGTTGTTTCCAACAAAAATACTAACCAGGAGATAGTTGTACCTTCTTTGTGTCAGAATCCAGTTTCAAAGAAGGAACGTTTGTTACACAATTTGGACGTAGTCCGTGCTCTAAAATTCTATTTAGAGGCTACTAAAGATTTCAGACAAACATCTTCCTTGTTTGTTGTTTATTCTGGTAAAAGGAGAGGTCAAAAAGCGACTTCTACCTCTCTTTCCTTTTGGCTTAAAAGCATTATCCGATTGGCTTATGAGACTGCCGGACGGCAGCCTCCTGAAAGAATCACAGCTCACTCCACTAGGGCTGTGGCTTCCACATGGGCCTTCAAGAACGAGGCTTCTGTTGACCAGATATGTAAGGCAGCGACTTGGTCTTCACTGCACACTTTTGCCAAATTTTACAAATTTGATACTTTTGCTTCTTCGGAGGCTATTTTTGGGAGAAAGCTTTTGCAAGCCGTGGTGCCTTCCATTTAGGTGACCTGATTTGCTCCCTCCCTTCATCCGTGTCCTAAAGCTTTGGTATTGGTTCCCACAAGTAAGGATGACGCTGTGGACCGGACACACCAATGTTGGAGAAAACAGAATTTATGCTTACCTGATAAATTACTTTCTCCAACGGTGTGTCCGGTCCACGGCCCGCCCTGGTTTTTTAATCAGGTCTGATGAATTATTTTCTCTAACTACAGTCACCACGGTATCATATGGTTTCTCCTATATATATTTCCTCCTGTCCGTCGGTCGAATGACTGGGGAGGGCGGAGCCTAGGAGGGATCATGTGACCAGCTTTGCTGGGACTCTTTGCCATTTCCTGTTGGGGAAGAGAATATCCCACAAGTAAGGATGACGCCGTGGACCGGACACACCGTTGGAGAAAGTAATTTATCAGGTAAGCATAAATTCTGTTTTTGTTCCGAAAACATTTTCGCAATATGAAATATTCGCATTTTCATGTACACTTTTAGAGGAGAATATGTCATGGGCTTGGTGCACATGATTTGGCTGTTTGGATTATGCGGCTTAACATGCGTTATTTTGGAACCTGTAATAGCTGCACAACCCCAAATGCAAAAAAGCCATAATGCCCGCTGTGTTTTCACAACTTATTTGCTGCGTGACTTGTAATCTTGCCCTATGTGTTTTAACTGTTGCTTTTTACACTCTAACGTGAATTATATTATGGTTTCAAATCACTCAAGGCTGATTTTTTTTTTTTTTTAAAAACTGCTAATGTTTCTATGTATTGCAGTGCATAACAAGACTAAATTATTAAAATTACCTGTTAAAAATGTTTTTATAGCCCCAGTGAGTCCACTGCTGCCCTATGGGTAAAGCTTGTTTGTTTAGTTCTAGGCTAGTGGGCAGTACCATACCACCCACCCAATTGAAAGTAAAACTACAGGGCTCAAACACATTACTTTAGTTTCTAGGTTTGAAGAGTTGCACAGAACAAAGTCAAACTATGTATTATCTACATACTAAAATGTCTATAGTATATTATATTTATTTATATATATATATATATATATATATATATATATATATATATATATATATATATATATATATATATATATATACACAGTTGTGCTCATAAGTTTACATACCCTGGCAGAATTTATGATTTCTTGGCCATTTTCAGAGAATATAAATGATAACACAAAAACTTTTCTTTCACTCATGGTTAGTGTTAAGCCTTTTATTATCAATCAACTGTGTTTACTCTCTTTAAATCATAATGACAACAGAAACTAACCAAATGACTCTGATCAAAAGTTTACATACCCTGGTGATTTTGGCCTGATAACATGCACACAAATTGACGCAAAGGGGTTTAAATGGCTATTAAAGGTAACCATCCTCACCTGTGATCTGTTTGCTTGTAATTAGTGTGTGTGTATAAAAGGTAAATTAGTTTCTGGACTCCTGACAGATCCTTGCATCTTTCATCCAGTGCTGCACTGACGTTTCTGGATTCTGAGTCATGGGGAAAGCAAAAGAATTGTCAAAGGATCTGCGGGAAAAGGTAGTTGAACTGCATAAAACAGGAAAGGGATATAAAAAGATATCCAAGGAATTGAAATGCAAATCAGCAGTGTTCAAACTCTAATCAAGAAGTAAAAAATGATGGGTTCTGTTGAATCCAAACCACGGTCAGGTAAGCCAACTAAAATTTCAGCCACAACTGCCAGGAAAATTGTTCGGGATGCAAAGACAAACCCACAAATAACTTCAGGTGAAATACAGGACATATGGTGTGGCTGTTTCAAGATGCACAATAAGGAGGCACTTGAAGAAAGATGGGCTGCATGGTCTCGTCGCCAGAAGAAAGCCATTACTATGCAAATGCCACAAAGTATCCCGCTTACAATACGACAAACAGCACAGAGACAAGCCTCAAACCTTCTGGCACAAAGATATTAGGAGTGATGAAACCAAAATTGAGCTTTTTGGCCACAACCATAAATGCTACATTTGGAGAGGAGTCAACAAGGCCTATGATGAAAGGTACACCATTCCTACTGTGAAACACGAAGGTGGATCACTGATGTTTTGGGAATGTGTGAGCTACAAAGGCACAGGAAATTTGGTCAGAATTGATGGCAAGATGAATGCAGTATGTTATCAGAAAGAACGCCACATTTTCCACTTCTTGAATAGAGTTTGAACACTGCTGATTTGCATTCTCAATTCCTTGGATATCTTTTTATATCCCTTTCCTGTTTTATACAGTTCAACTACCTTTTCCTGCAGATCCTTTGACAATTATTTTGCTTTCCCCATGACTCAGAGTCCAGAAACATCAGTGCAGCACTGGATGAAAGATGCAAGGGTCTGTCAGGAGTCCAGAAACTAATTTACATTTTATACACACACACACTAATTACAAGCAAACAGATCACAGGTGAGGATGGTTACCTTTAATAGCCATTTAAACCCCTTTGCGTCAACTTGTGTGCATGTTATCAGGCCAAAATCACCAGGGTATGTAAACTTTTGATCAGGGTCATTTGGGTAGTTTCTTTTGTCATTATGATTTAAAAACAGTAAACACAGTTGATTGATAATAAATGGCTTCAGCCAAACACTAACCATGAGCGAAAGAAAAGTTTTTGTGTTATCATTCATATTCTCTGAAAAATGGCCAAGAAATCATAAATTCTGCCAGGGTATGTAAACTTATGAGTACAACTATATATATATATATATATATATATATATATATATATATATATATATATATATATATATATATATATATATATATACAGGGAGTGCAGAATTATTAGGCAAATGAGTATTTTGACCACATCATCCTCTTTATGCATGTTGTCTTACTCCAAGCTGTATAGGCTCGAAAGCCTACTACCAATTAAGCATATTAGGTGATGTGCATCTCTGTAATGAGAAGGGGTGTGGTCTAATGACATCAACACCCTATATCAGGTGTGCATAATTATTAGGCAACTTCCTTTCCTTTGGCAAAATGGGTCAAAAGAAGGACTTGACAGGCTCAGAAAAGTCAAAAATAGTGAGATATCTTGCAGAGGGATGCAGCACTCTTAAAATTGCAAAGCTTCTGAAGCGTGATCATCGAACAATCAAGCGTTTCATTCAAAATAGTCAACAGGGTCGCAAGAAGCGTGTGGAAAAATCAAGGCGCAAAATAACTGCCCATGAACTGAGAAAAGTCAAGCGTGCAGCTGCCAAGATGCCACTTGCCACCAGTTTGGCCATATTTCAGAGCTGCAACATCACTGGAGTGCCCAAAAGCACAAGGTGTGCAATACTCAGAGACATGGCCAAGGTAAGAAAGGCTGAAAGACGACCACCACTGAGCAAGACACACAAGCTGAAACGTCAAGACTGGGCCAAGAAATATCTCAAGACTGATCTTTCTAAGGTTTTATGGACTGATGAAATGAGAGTGAGTCTTGATGGGCCAGATGGATGGGCCCGTGGCTGAATTGGTAAAGGGCAGAGAGCTCCAGTCCGACTCAGATGCCAGCAAGGTGGAGGTGGAGTACTGGTTTGGGCTGGTATCATCAAAGATGAGCTTGTGGGGCATTTTCGGGTTGAGCATGGAGTCAAGCTCAACTCCCAGTCCTACTGCCAGTTTCTGGAAGACACCTTCTTCAAGCAGTGGTACAGGAAGAAGTCTGCATCCTTCAAGAAAAACATGATTTTCATGCAGGACAATGCTCCATCACACGCGTCCAAGTACTCCACAGCGTGGCTGGCAAGAAAGGGTATAAAAGAAGAAAATCTAATGACATGGCCTCCTTGTTCACCTGATCTGAACCCCATTGAGAACCTGTGGTCCATCATCAAATGTGAGATTTACAAGGAGGGAAAACAGTACACCTCTCTGAACAGTGTCTGGGAGGCTGTGGTTGCTGCTGCACGCAATGTTGATGGTGAACAGATCAAAACACTGACAGAATCCATGGATGGCAGGCTTTTGAGTGTCCTTGCAAAGAAAGGTGGCTATATTGGTCACTGATTTGTTTTTGTTTTGTTTTTGAATGTCAGAAATGTATATTTGTGAATGTTGAGATGTTATATTGGTTTCACTGGTAAAAATAAATAATTGAAATGGGTATATATTTGTTTTTTGTTAAGTTGCCTAATAATTATGCACAGTAATAGTCACCTGCACACACAGATATCCCCCTAAAATAGCTATAACTAAAAACAAACTAAAAACTACTTCCAAAACTATTCAGCTTTGATATTAATGAGTTTTTTGGGTTCATTGAGAACATGGTTGTTGTTCAATAATAAAATTAATCCTCAAAAATACAGCTTGCCTAATAATTCTGCACTCCCTGTATGTATATATATATATATATATATATATATATATATATATATATATATATATATATATATATATATATATACACAAATTATGTGCAAATTATGGTATTTTCTGACATTAGCAATGATACAGTAAATCAACATAAAACAGAAATAAGAAACTCCAGTCCTGATGGGCTTCAAAAATTATGTCATTGCAGGTACTGGTGGTTTTATTTCAACAGGCATTAGTTTGAAAGACAAATGCTCTTTTTACTATCAGAAATATCAGAGAGGTAAAATGGGACAAAATAGGAATTCAAATAAGAAAGCAAAAATGAGTAAATAAAAATGATGACCCTACATTTGAGTACCACGCTCAAGATGTCATGCATAGGTTTGTGGTTACCTTTTTTTAGTGCTCACAAACTTTAAGGTCAGTGCCACACTTTCTGTTTCATAGAGTACAAATCATGCTTTGATTATTCTTCATTTAAATATTTTATAAAACTCTGCTTATGTGTGTTTCTCTCAAGAACTTAAAATTCATAGACCTATATTTATTATACTATCAACAGAATATGTTCCCAGTTAGGAACCCTATCCACCTATGTTCTCCAGGAATAAGACAGCATCAGCTACTGGAATTTAAACGGTACATCCAAATACTTGTGCAGCTTCTCCCCTTTATTTTGGCAAGAACAGGATATGTCAATCATACTGGATTCATCTGTTAGAGATGTGTTAAGTCTTCAAAATCTGAGGTGGCATAAAAGTTAGGAAGCAACAGTCTTACAACCTCTTAGTAAATTTACATTCTCATTAAACTTGAGGAAACAGTAGTATCCAAGTCAAGAAATGCATTGCTTTATGTCTACTGTGACACTTTGTAATAAATTAAAATATATTTAGATTTTAATGCTGGTGTTAGATCCTCGGATGTCAAGCATAGACGTATGAATATTATTGGAGATGTCTCCTAGACAGTGAGCTAAGTCGTTGGGATAGCTCTGTACTGTTTAGTGCTTTCAACTTGGGAGTATGTTTTTCCCTTTCATTTGATCACTTGCCTCCATGAATTTAATGCACAGGCTTTCTGCGTCTAATAAAAAAACAACAACAAAAGCAACACAGGAGCCAAAGAATTAAAGCACTTAAAAACACTGACTGGTGAAAAAAATAATTAAGAAATAGTTTGCAATGGAACAAACAATTGCTATCTGAATTAAAGAATGACTTTTTTTAAAGAACTATATCCAGCTGTATCAAATTGGCTTTTTATTGTGTGAAGAAACACCAATAGTAACGTTCCTGTTTATGTGTATGTCTGTATGAAATGTTTAGCAGGGAAGAATAAATACTTTAAAATCTTTTGGTTTTAAAATAAAATGTTTTTGTAATGGAAGAATTGGGTATAATTTTTACTGTTTGGAAGCTTGAAATTCAGCATCATTAAATTCATTAAAGCAATTACAACTGAATAAAATAAAACAAGTTCAGGGTATGCTGATTGCTGTATTCAGGATCTTTGAAAAAACTGAAGGGTGTTAAATTGATTTAATATTGACATTTGTCTCAGTCTTTGGAAATGTGACAGTAAGTTTACTCTCCGATCTATAGTCATTTCAACTGATTTTAAAGGTTGGTTCTATTTTAATCAAATATGACATTACCTTTTTTTACTCATTGTGTGGGTTAATTTTCTGTGATATGCAAACTCATCCAAGTAAGATATTTATTTAAAATGTGCCCCCACATTATTTTCTTGACTTTATTACATTTTATAATTAAATGCATTATAAAAACTATTCTACATGCAGTTAATAAATAGATTTAAAAAAAATATTTTTCAGAAAGGCAGCATGTGTAGACACCAAATATATTTTTGCAACCACAAAGATAAAGGTATCCATAATTCTTCATGAACAATTAAAATTGTTTAAAGGATTACTTTCTGTTATAATTTTAAGCTAAACAACTAACATATTAAAGTTAATAAACATTAATTAAAACCTACTGACCTATATTTTCTCCAAAACGAAGTTTCATAACGTTCTAAAAGTTATATCTTTTATTCGCCGATGATGTCACGTTATCCTGCCCACTATTTTCAGCACTGCATGTTCAAAATACTTAAACCAATAACTTTGTGTTTAAAGCGCGATTTTGAAACCTAGGTATTGTAAACGGATTGGTACAGAGCAAAGGATACCCACAGAGTGGGTTTGGAAAACAATTAAATTTGCAGACAAGATTTCTGATATACGGTAGAAATATGTTAATGAAATGCTATTGATAAAAAGCGTATTTGGGGTAGTTAGTTAGTAACAGGCATAGAAAATATTTACTTACAGTGGCTCTTTAACGTTTGCCTTGAAACTGAAATATGTCAATGAACAACATGCAATGCATAGAATATAGATGTAATCTAGCTTTTTAAAATGTGAGTATATATTATATATAATAAAAAGACGATACATTTTGAATGGGTGAGCTGTCAAAGATAAACCCACACATTATGATATTGGGGTATGACCATTATTTTGTAAGATTATGAGCTATTTAACATGCTGGTCACGTTTTTTCACCAGCCAATTGACTTTCTGGCCGTTAGGCGGCCGTAATTTGACGTCATCCCTGTCTTGTACGCTATGCGCATGCGTTAGCTTTTTTTGCTCACACTTGGAAGGCAAGTGCAGTCCCGTTTCGCACATGCTCAATGCAAATTTTATATTTCATATTGGGTTACGTAGAAGGCTTATTACGTGACGGGATTACCGCATGCACATTGTTGACCGTCAGCGAGTTTATGTGCATGTGCAGTTTATATAGTCGCTGTGCACGAGCCTTGTAGACACGTATAGAGCGGACGGGAATGCTCTATACGTCACAATGCCAGAAATCATAAAATGGCTCATAGGAGGAGTTTGAAACGGAACGGTAGGGAAAAATCAAACCTCAATATTATAGAAATAAGGAATGTTTCAAAGAAAAAAAAATTAGCGACTCTGTATTTTATAAGCTACAAAATTGAATACTGTAAAAAGAACGATCTAACTTTACCTTCACTTTAAATAATTTTTTTACATAGCATTTTTAATGTGTTTTGTTCTGCAAACTAGCATTTGATAATCATTTACTTCAGGTGTCAAAAAGCACTACATTTTAAATGATATATTTTGGATTGCTCTTATAAACAACATTTAACTCACTACTAGCATGATTATAGCACTGTCTGTGCTATCTATTAAAAGTATAAGGTGCACTAAAAATATTTCACCCACATTACGAAGCTTTAGTTAAAATGCTTAAACATCGACTTTTATTACCACATTAATTATTATTTTTTTCTCAAGGCCAAACAGTATTACTGTACACACCCTGAACTATCAATTGCACACCCCTTGTAATTTAGCCCAAAGTAAGGTTAATAAAGCAGAATAATAACTCTCTACAATAAATAAGAACAAGGGGGTACATATATAGTGTATGTTATCAGAAGATTAATAAAATATCAAGCATATATTATATGCTGTCTAATTGTATTTAAATACATGTTTTAATTTTTTTCTATGAATCAGTGTCAGTGTGTACCCTAACTCATGTACTCAGCACTACAGAATTTAGGGGTAATTTACATTTAAATGATAATAGTAATAATAAGTATTATTATTAGGGAAAATAGTGCTTAGTTTTGCTTCTAACATTCCTCCATGCAAGAAATAATGTATTATTTAATACTAATTATTCTTAAGCCTTTTTCTTAGACCTCTTTATGGGAAATAATTAAAATGTACAATCCAGGACTTGTCAGATGTTAATTTCTTGTTATTGTGCCAGAAGATTGTGGTAACCATTTAATAGATCTTATGAATGTATAATAGATTTTATCCTTACATTTGATTTGCTAAGTACATCAGATTATCATAGTGTAAGGTAGCATGGAGATAAGTGTTATATGTCAAACCTTAAAGGGACATGAAACCCAAAAAAATATTTCATGATTTACAAAGAGCTTGCAGTTTTAAACAGCTTCCTAATTTACTTCTATTATCTAATTTGCTTTATATCCTTTGCTGAAAAGTATATCTAGATAGGCTCAGTTGCTGCTCATTGGTGGCTGCACATAAATGTCTTGTGTGATTGGCTCACCCATGTTCATTGCTATTTCTTTAACATAGGATAGCTAATGAATGAAGCGAATTACGTAATAGAAGTATATTGGAAAGTTGTTTAAGATTGTTTTCTCTACCTGAATCATAAAAGAAAAATGTTGGGTTTAGTGTCCCTTTAAGTTTGACAGGAAATTGATGACTGGCAAAAGATAGATCATGGAAGATGCCAAGTATTCCAGTTGCCAGTAAAATAATGAAGAGCAGTGCTCCAGGATGATCTCCTTGATCGGTATTATGCCAAGATAGGTTAGCCATTTTTACGCCGTCACACATGTGTGCTGTAGAAGTATCCATCTCTAATATGATGATGGCACTAGGCGGTGCCGGACTAAGAGCTCCACCCACAATCCAAAATAGTAAAAAATACATTAACAATGACCACACTCAGCTCCAGATGAAATACCCAGTGGCCAGCTTCATAATAAAAGAATCAACATTCTTTATTGAAAAGTATCGTAACAGTACACACGTTTCAAATGTGAATACTGCACGTCCTCAATTACCTTTACTATGGCTACTCACTAGCTTATGCTTTATAGTGAAATAAGACCCTCCCATCTAGGTCCTATCAGCCAATCACAGTTGCCATATATCATAAAAGATTGAAAGCAAAGCAAAGACACCATCCATAGTAAAGCAATGTGTCTGTAACACGCCTTAATGTGTTAGATTATGTTTTAATCTATGTGCTTTGTAATAATTTTTTTTTTAAAAAGTGCTTTTTAAAAGGAAGTTACACTTAAAATGAAATCATCATGAAACTTTTACAATGCAGCATAGTAAAAAATAAAAATAAACAAACATTGCACAATTATTATTTATTTTACCTGCATTTTCTTAAAATTGTGCTTTGTTTACTATCACAAAGATACTGGATTATATATACTATAGTTTATTATGTTTCCATTTTACTGAGTTTGCTATATACTACACAGAGTTTGGCTATATCAATGATGGAGTCCATTTATATCCATGTTTAACTGGCCATAGTTAGATGCATAAACATGGCATTGGGTGCTTCAAATAGGACCCATGATAAAGATCTATTAATTTCAGTTTCAGTTGTATATTTTGTTTTTGTTCAATTTACAGTTTTAGACTATTATATAGCTATCCAACAATGTCCTTATCATTTGATTGAATCCTGTGTCCAGAATATATGTATGATATTTTTACTTCTCTATTTAAAAATCCTAATAGCAAAAAAATAAAAAAAATAAAGTTTTTGGTGTGTGCTGCTGCTGGCTTCCAGCAGTAGCACTAGCTGATTCTTTATTTTTGTTTGAAATCATTTAAATACAAACGATTATTTAACTTTGTGTCCAGCTATTGCTCTGTTGTCCTGATGACAACCCCCCTAGCAAATAAGGGAGTAATAAGTTTCCAATAACAAAAATAATGATTTACAAAATTTGCCTGAACCCTATGAATTTATCTTGAACAAAATTAAAAATAATTTCTGTCAAAAATAATTCTTCTAAAATTATTGTTTTGTCTGTAGGTTGTGTCGAAAGTCAGATTCACCCTGTCAGACACTATGAAAATGTTAAAGGGATACTAAACCCAAAAATGTTCTTTTATGATTCAGATAGAGAATACAATTTAAAACAATATTCCAATTTACTTCTATTATCTAATTTGCTTCATTCTTTAGATATCCTTTGTTGAAGAAATAGCAATGCACATGGGTGAGCCAATCAGACAAGGCATCTATGTGCAGCATCCTAACAGCAGCTACTGAGCCTATCTAGATATGCTTTTCTTCAAAGTATATCAATAGAATGAAGCAAATTAGACAATAGAAGTAAATTAGAAAGTTGTTTAAAATGGCATGCTCTTTCTAAATCACGAAAGAAAAAAATTGGGTTTAATGTCCCTTTAAGGATATACTTAAAGCTCCAAAGTACAAAAAGCTTTTATTTCAAATTAAAGTACATTTAAAACCTTTAAAATAATATGTGCGTCTCAAAGTTACTCAAGTATTAGAGTAAAGAAGCTCAGGGCATATTTAGGCTTTGTTCTGCTCTAGGCACTTAGAAAAAACCTGCCCCACCTAAACTCCTCACCTTTACTCAGGTTTAAAGGGACATTCAAGTCAAAACTGAAATGCACATAAATTAATTACAACTTTGGATAGAAACATATTTACTAGCCAGATTGGGAAATCAGACTGGACCTCAAATTTTTTTAAGGCTGGTCCAGCCCTTTTACTCCCCCCATGGCTCTGTCAACCCTGCCTCCCCCAGACCAGCTATCAAAGCCTCCCCTCCCCCGCCCAGCCCTCTCCTCCCTGTCTGTTACCTTTTGGCATCCAGGGGCACAGCGGCTTTGAATAGATGTGCTATGCTATACTGAAGCCTCGCTCAGTGTCCCGGCTGGGAGGCTCCATCTGCACCTCAGTCTAGGATGTGTCCTTGCGGTGCTGGTTGCCCACCATGAAAATCTCCTAGCATCCCGGGGGACCAAGCAGGCACTGGTATTGACAATATACATATATTGGAAAACATTCTTCTATTAAAAGTTGTTACTGTTTTAATATCAGCATTTTTTTTTTTTGCACGTGCATAAAAAATATAGCTAGATATTCTCAGTGCAACAGAATATTAAATACTGCAGCTGCTCTGAGAGCCGTGGGGGTTGTATGACGTCAGCAATGATGCAAATTGAGTCATCATTTCTTTCGTGATTCGGATAGAGCATGCTGAATCAAAAATGGGCTGGCCCGTAAGCTTACATTCCTGCTTTTTCAAATAAAGATACCAAAAGAATGAAGGAGTAAAATAGAAAGTTGTTTAAAATTGCATGCTCTATCTGAACCATGAAAGAAAAAAAAAGGGTTCAATATCCCTTTAAAGGAACAGTCTAGTCAATTTACTTTTATCATCAATTTTGCTTTGTTCTCTTGGCTAAAATTAGGTAGGCAGATATGCTAATTTCTAGCCCTTGAAGGCCGCCTCTTATCTGAATGCATTTTTACAAAATTTCAAAACTAGAGGGCGTTAGTTCATGTGTTCCATATAGATAAAACTGTGCCCACGAATGTGGAGTTATCTAGGAGTCAGCACTGATTGGCTAAAATGCAAGTCTGTCAAAAGAACTGAAATAAGGGGGCAGTCTGCAGAGGCTTGGATACAAGGTAATCATAGAGGTAAAACGTGTATTAATATAACAGTGTTGGTTATGCAAAACTGGGGAATAGGTAATAAAGGGATTTTCTTCCTAGCTTTTACTAGAGGCATTATTGGTAATACATGTATATTGCAAAGATACTTGTATTCAAAACTGAAATGCATCTGTATACATTTCAATTATGGCTGGAATGACCCATTAAGGGCTAGATTACAAGTGGAGCCCTAATTTATCATAAGCCCGTAAACAGGCAAATACCAGCCATTACAAGTGGCTGGCTATTGCTGTCGAGAGCTTGCGGTAGCAATTAGTGCTCTGAAATTTAACCAGAGATCTCTGGTTAATTTTCAAAATGTGCCCCAATTGCCCCCAAACTTAAGTGTTAGGTTCCTTCTTCTTCAAAAAAAAAATTAGCATTTTTTTTTTTAAATAACTGCACAAAGCAATTTTCAGGGGTTAAAGTGTGCATGTGTAAAGTGCCTTTACATAGTTGTCTATGGGAACTGAGTGTTCTCTATAAATATATAGGTATATGCTTATATACATATAAATGTATGTGTTAATAACAAAATCCACAAAACATTCTAATTACTAGTGGGATATTCGCTCCTGGCCAGCAGGAGGTGGCAAAGAGCACCCCAGCAAAGCTGTTAAGTATCACTTCCCTTACCCATAACCCCCAGTCATTCGGCCGAAGGGAACAGAAAAAGAAGAAACACATGAATATAGAGGTGTCTGAATTTTGTACAAAAAAACTGTCATCTGAAATTAAACAAGGGTGGATCATGCACTCTCTATGCCCAGAAAGAAAGAAATTTATCAGGTAAGCATACATTTTGTTTTCTTTCCTATGGCATAGAGAGTCCACAAAACATTCTAATTACTAGTGGGAACCAATACCCAAGCTAGAGGACACAGAATAAATAGGGAGGGAAAACAAGACAGGTGGACCTAAACTGAAGGCACCACCGCTTGAAGAACCTTTCTCCCAAAAGAAGCCTCAGCTGAGGCAAAAGTATCAAATTTGTAGAATTTGGGAAAAGTATGTAAAGAGGACCAAGTGGCTGCCTTACAGATTTGCTCCACAGAAGCTTCATTTTTGAAATCCCATGAAGATGAATAAGCTCTAGTGGAATGAGCCATAATTCTCTCAGGAGGCTGCTGTTCAGCAGTCTTATAAGCTGACCAGGTAACACATCTCAGCCAGAGAGAAAGAGAGGTAGAAGTGGCCTTCTGACCCCTACGCTTATCAGAGAAAACAACAAACAGGGCAGAAGTCTGCTGAAAATCTTTAGTTGTTTGAAGGTTAAATTTAAGAACACGTACAACATCCAAGTTATGCAAAAGTCGTTCTATCTGGGAAAAAGAAACATTTTTCTGATTAATATTGCGATCCGACACTACCTTAGGCAGAAACCCTAGTTTAGTATGACGTACCATCTTAGCAGCATGAAAAATAAGGTAAGGGGAATCACAATGCAGAGCCGAGAGTTCTGAAGCTCTGCGATCAGAAGAAATAGCAACAAGAAACAAAACCTTCCAAGATAGTAATTTAATACTAACAGAATGCATCTGCTCAAACGTAGCCTGCTGCAAAACTCTAAGTACAAGGTTAAGACTCCAAGAAGAAGCAACAGATTTAAACACAGGCCTAGTTGATTCTGAACAAAGCCTGAACAAAAGACTGAACATCTGGCAGAACTGCCAGACATTTATACAGAAGAATAGACAGAGCAGAAATCTGACCCTTCAAAGTACTGACTGACAAACCCATCTCCAGGCCCTCCTGAAGAAAAGCCAAAATTTGAGGAACCCTTACTTTGTTCTAAGAAAAATCTTTGAATCACACCAATAAAGGAATTTACACCATACCCTATGGTAAATTCTGCGAGTAACCGGTTTACAAGCCTAAAGCATAGTATCTATTACTTTCTCAGAGAAGCCATGTCTAGCCAAACTTAGACGTTCAATCTTCAAGCACTACTTCTTCTGCAGTTGAAGGTCCTTCCTGAAAGGTAACCTCCACGGCGGAAAAGATGACATTGTCACCACATCCGCGAACCAGATCATGCAAGGCCATGCAGGAGCAATTAGAATCACAGAAGCTCTCTGCAGTTTTATGTGAGCAATTACTTGTGGAAGCAATGCAGATGGAGGAAACACTTGCTAGGTTAAAGCTCCAAGGAACCGGTAGAGCATCTACCAGAACCGCTTGAGGATCTCTTGAACATGAACCATACTTTGGAAGCTAGGGGTTTGGATAAGACGCCATCCGATCCAACTCCGGAACCCCCACCTGAGAGCTATCATTGTGAAAACCTCTGGATGGAGAGCCCACTCTCTGGGATGAAAGGTTTGCCTGCTTAGAAAATCCACCTCCCAGTTGTCCACCCCTGGTATGTGGATGGCAATAGTGAGACTCCGAGTTCCTCCCTAGTGATTGATGTTGGCCACCGAGATGATGTTGTCCGACTGAAATCTGATAAATTGGACCAAAGCTAGTTGAGGCCAAGCTATTAAAGCATAGAATGTTGCTCTCAACTCTAAGATGTTTATTGGAAGAGAAGACTCCAAAGACCCTGTGGCGAATATTTATCAAAGCCTCAACTATACTGCATTTGCCGGCACCAATACGCTCGCCTAACGTCGCCTAACATCGGGCCGTGGACCTCAATACGATCTCCATATTTATCAAAAAAGCCGGCATAAAGCCGCGCACCAAGTACGGGGAGATGAGCATCGGACTGTTGTTAACTAACAGTCATTGATCTCGCTGCTATCCGGCTTTTTACCAACTTTATTTATACCCTGTCACTAAACGCCGCCACTATACTAATATGTTTAACCCCTATCCCGCCGCTCCCGGACCCCGTTGCAGCCTAAATAAAGTTATTAACACCTATCCCGCCACTCCCCAACACCGCCGCAACCTATATAAAATTTATTAACCCCTATCCCGCCACTCCTGGACCCTGCAACCACTAAATAAACATATTAACCCCTAAACCTCTGGTCTCCCACATCACTACCATTAACTAAACCAATTAACCCCTAAGCTGCTAGTCCCCCACATCACCATAAACTAAATTAAGCTATTAAACCCTAAACCTAACAACCCGCTAACTTTACATTAAAATTACAACATCCCTATCTTAAAATAAATGTAAACTTACCTGTCGAATTAAAAGAAACTAATTCTAAACTATTAATTAACCTACCCTAACTATTATTTATTATTAACTAGCAATTAAATTAACTATATTACATATTAAAAAACCCTAACCCTACTCAAATTTTTTAAATCTACTATTAAAAGGGCCTTTTGTGGGGCATTGCCCCAAAGAAATTAACTCTTTTACCTGTAAAAAAAATACAAACACTCCCCAACAATAAAGCCCACCACCCAACCAACCAACCCCCCCAAATAAAAAGCCTATCCAAAAAAATCTAAGCTCCCTATTGCCCTGAAAAGGGCATTTGTATGGGCATTGCCCTTAAAAGGGCGTTTAGCTCTTTTACCTGCCCAGACCCTACTCTAAATAAAACCCACCCAAAAACCCTTAAATAAACCTAACACTAACCCCCGACAATCCACTTACAGTTTTTGAACTTCCATATGAAGTCTTCATTTGGGCGGCAAGAGGTCTTCATCCGGATGGCCTCTTCCATCTTCATCCGGGCGGCCTCTTCCATCTTCATCCATGCGGTGAAGTCTTCATCCATGCAGCCTCTTCTATCTTCATCCATCCGGCGCAGAGCGGGTCCATCCTGAAGACATTCCTATTGGCTGAAAGGTTCCAATCATCCAATAGGATGAGAGCTCAATCCAACTGGCTATTCCAATCAGCAAATAGGATGAGAGCTTAATCCTATTGGCGTCCGTCAGAAAAATCTTCATGGACAGGGAATCTATGATTGTTCCCAAGAAACAAACCCTTGTATCTGGAACAAGGGAACTCTTTCCCAGATTCACTTTCCACCCGTGGGAACGTAGAATAGACAGCAACATCTCGGTATGAGATCTTTCTAGATGAAAAGATGGCGCTTGAACTAGAAAGTCGTCTAGATAAGACGCCACAGCAAAACCCTGGGACCTCACCACTGCCAGAAGACCCCCAGAACCTTTGTAAAAATTCTGGGAGCTGTAGCAAGGCCAAAAGGAAGGACAACAAATTGGAAATGTTTGTCCAGGAAGGCAAACCTTATATAATGGTAATGATCCCTGTGAATAGGAACATGAAGATACACGTCCTTCAGATCTATGGTCATCATGAACTGACCCTTTTGGACCAAATGAAGAATAGAATGGATGGTCTCCATCTTGAAGGACAGAATCCTGAGGAATTGATTGAGACACTTTAAGTCCAGAATGGGATTAAAAGTGCCATCCTTCTTGGGAACTACAAATAGATTTGAATAGAATCCTAGACCCTGTTCCTCTAAAAGGAACTGTAACAATCACTCCCAGGGATGATAGATCCTTTACACAGTTTAGGAAGGCCTCTCTCTTTATCTGATTCGCAGATAACCTTGACAAGTGGAACCTGCCCCTGGGAGGACAAGATTTGAATCCTGTTCTGCAACCAAGGATACTATGGAGGATACCAAGGATTCTATGGCCCAAGAATATGGAACATTGCATATCCAAATCTGCTGAAAAAAAGAAAGCCTGACCCCCACTTTATCCACTACAGGATTGGGGGCGGCCCCTTCATCTTGATTTAGAATGAACGGAAGGCTTCTTAGCTTGCTTCCCCCTTTTTCAAAGCTGACCCTTACCTCCAAGAAGACTTGGATTGATCCAACTTGGAAGAGGAAGAGGATAACTTCTGTCCTTTAAAGTTACGAAAGGAACGAAAATTAGAATTCTGGCAACCCTTCGGTCTATTCTTTTTATCCTGAGGTAAGAAAGAACCCTTTCGACTTGTAATATCAGAAATAATTTCTGCCAGACCTGGTCCAAAGTTTTACCCTTATAAGGCAGAGATTAAAAGATTGGATTTGGATGTAACATCTGCAGAGCAAGATTTTAACCAGAGAGCTCTGCAAGCTAAAGCAGTAAAACCAGAAATCTTAACACCCAATCTAAGTTATCTTTAAACTTTAAAATGTTATCTAAACATGAAGAGCAAAACTGTACAGGAGGAATTATCTTAGCCTCCAAACACAATAAGCATTTTTCAAATGAATCAACTTCAGTATTAGTGTCCATAATTGGTTATCAGTTCAAAAATAACAAAAAAAATGAAATGCCACATTAAGTTTATTTATATGAAGCAATAAAACATAAAAAAGCACTTAAAAACCTCAGTTCTGCTGAGGTCTTACCCCTCCAGGAGTTGCTATCCTCCACACTCGCTGCAGCAAACTCCGATCTGACAGAGAAGCTGAAAACCGGAAGTGCAGAGGAGCAGTCACATTTTTTTTTAAATTACGCCAAACAAAAATGGCGTGAAAACCAACAGCAGCACAGCAAAAGTGATTGGGCCAATAAGCTGAGCTGAAAAGTGATTGCAACAAGTGAGAAGTAAAACAACCACCTGTCAAACACTTAATACACTCTCCCGTCTCTGAGCCCCAATAAAAAATGATGCCTCTTTTCACATAAAAGCAGTGCCCCTAAAACAGATTTAAATACTTTCCACAAGGATTTAACCCCTATAGTTCTGGTACCTTCAAATCAAGAAGGGAAAGCACTTACCTTTGGATCCTGCTCTGTCAGGCAGGAGTTGTTTTCTGAGGTGTGGCAGCTTCACCATACCTACCAGGGACCTACAGAAAAGAAAGAACAGAGTAACCAACTCTGGCTTTCTATAATAGGGGTAGCAATAATGTTAGAAGTTTAAGCAAAGACTACCGCGCCATCTTCTAACTGCTAATAGCCACCATTACTCTTACTAAAGAGATTGACATGGACACAACATAGCCCCAATAGCCCCAATCCCCAATCCATTAAAAGGATTAAATCTTCAGACACCATCTTCGCCATCCTCCTGTGATCAAGGCAAAGAGAATGACTGGGAGTTATGGGTAAGGGAAGTGATACTTAACTGCTTTGCTGGGGTGCTCTTTGCCACCTCCTGCTGGCCAGGAGTGAATATCCCACTAGTAATTAGAATGTTTTGTGGACTCTCTTTGCCATAGGAAAGAAATGTGTTTATATTCATGTACATATATATTTCACTTTTGCTGTCCATCGCTGCGTGATTTACCCCCTTTGCTACACTAGGATCTCACAGCATGAGAACGAAGCTCCCTATGGAAGCACACTCTAGCTTGTAATAAATTTGTGTGTGCTGGTATTACTGAGTGGAGCACAAATATCTGCTTCTGTATGCTATATTTTGCATTTTCACAATATGGCCCAGATTACAAGTGGAGCACTAATGATAGCACAGGTAGCACTAAAATGAATATGTAAATCGATATTACAAGTTGATGGTAAAACAGATTTAACAGAGAAGGTTTAGCGCTTTCGACATCCCTTTACTGTGCCCTGTACTTTCAATGGATATCACAACCCTGCTAAACATTCCTCATATTTCAAGTTGAAAGTTATAGTTTGCACTCGAAAGCAAGCCAAAATAGTGCTAGAAGAATTAGCAGAACCTGAGACCTAAAGTAAAGTGTTAGGATTGAAATAAACTGGGGAGGACAAATTGCAGTCCAATGACATACAAAAGAAAATACCAGCTAATCAGATCCCTGCCTCGGCTAAAGCTACTAGCAACCCTAAGGAAGCCATTGTACTTCAGGGCCGCCAATGCCAGCATTTGTAAAGAAATAATAAATAGGGAAGGGAGGGTGGGAAAATCCCCAGACAATGGCAGAAGTGAAAGAGATAGAGACAACAGCAACACTTCTATCAATGCTGGTAAATAAAACCCACCCCCAACAATGCGACATAGTTGCCAAACATACTACACACACCTATCCATATCTGCAGGAGTAAAGCCCTTTGTTTTGACAAAATCACTATCGCCCTATCACCCTGAATCTATAGTCTCAGAGTTATATTTGGCTACAATCTGTCCTTCACACCCCATATTCAATTGCTGTCTTCATCCTGCCTCAACCACCAATGCAATATTTCCAAAATTCATCCATTTCTGGGCGCTGACTCCACTAAACAACTAATCCACTATCTTGTAATTTCCTGACTTGACTAATATGCTACTAACTGGTCTTATTCTCTCCTACCTCTCCACCTTCAATCAATCCTAATTGTCTCTGCCAGGCTAACCCACCTTTCCCATCGCTCTGTAAATGCTGCATCTCTCTGACTCCAGTCACTGGCTCCCTATTCACAGCAGAATTAAATTCAAAATTATCAACCTGACCTACAAAGCCTTTGCCAACACCACTCCCCACTACCTCTCCTCACCAATCAACACATAAACTTTAGCCCACCCCCCAAAATCCAACAATGACCTGCTACTTACGTCTTCTATTATCACCTCTTCCCATGCTGGAATTTTCTGGAACGCACTTCTTCATGCCATCAGACTTTCCCTTGCATTCCTATTGGCTGATTTGATTCTTCAAATTCAAATCAGCCAATAGGATGAGAGCTTCTGAAATCCTATTGACTGTTCAAATCAGCCAATAGAATGAGAGCTTCTGAAATCCTATTGGCTGTTTGAATTTGAAGAATCAAATCAGCCAAAAAGAAGGCAAGGTACACCATTTTGAATCGGCTACCTTGCATTCAACTTCAGTGTACGGCAGTGACCGTATAAAGAGGACGCTCCATGCAGGATATCTTTGGCTTCCAGGATGGCTCCACTCTGCGCAGACGGGATATAGATAGAAGATGCCCCCAGGATGGATGAAGAAATCGCCGCCTGGATGAAGACTTCTCGCTGCCTGGATGAAGACTTCACGCTGCCTGGATGGAGATGGATGTCCAGACTTCAGGAACCATGAGTAGATATTCTAGGGTTAGTGTTAGTTTTTTCTGGGTGGGTTTTTTTAGATTAGGGCTTTGTTTTTATTTTTAAAAGAGCTGAAGCCCTTTTAAGGGCAATGAAAAAGAGCTGAATGCCCCTTTAAGGGCAATGCCCATACAAATGCCCCTTTAGGGGCAATGGGTAGCTTAGGTTTTTTTAGAGTTTATTATTTTTTATTTGGGGGGTTGTTTGGGTGTTGGGTTTTACTGTTAGGGGGACTTTGTATTTTTTACAGGTAAAAGAGCTGTTTAACTAAGGGAAATGCAAAAGGTATTTTTAAGAGCTATTGGTAGTTTATTGTAGGCTAGGGGTGTTTTTATTTTGGGGGGGCTTTTTTATAGGGCTATTAGATTAGGTGTAATTGTATTTATTTTTGATAATTTTGTTTATTATTTTTTGTAAGCTTAGTGTTTTTTATTTTTTGTAATTTAGTGTTTATTATTTTTTGTAATTTAGGTTTTTTAATTGGTAGTATTTTTTTATTTTATTAGAATAGTTATGTTAGGTTAATTTATAGTTTAATGTTAGGTTTATTTTTATTTCACAGGTAAGTTTTTATTTATTTTAAGATAGTTATATTGTAATTTAAAGTTAGGGGAGGTGTTAGGTTTAGGGGATAATAGTTTAATTTAGTGTTTTGCGATTTGGGGGGCCAGCGGTTTAGAGCCGACACGACATAATATATGCGTTACTTGCCATTATGCTGGAATTGCCATTTTTTCAGCGTTAAAAGCCATAACGCAAAACTCGTACTATCTACCTGTATGATTTTATTTAGTCAAAAAAACATTGATTCTAAAGTGAAAGAAGACCTTACTGGGACATAATATTCCCAACATTAATTCAATAGTGGTCTCAAAAGAAGAATTAAAAAATAAATCAAAAAATCATTTTAAATAAATAACACATTATATAGAACTTTCCTTTAATATTGACAGTCACTTATTCAATGCACTTTCTTTGCTTTAAATGGACAATAAACTATTATAGCATGGTTACTATTTACTAGGCTATTGCTTTTTCTCCTGTAGCTGTAGCTATCTTCAAAGCTATTCTCTTATAGAAGCAGGTTAGTGAAGCTCCAGGACTTCATACTGGAAGCAACCATCTTGGAGCTTAGATATTCGTACATCTGAGTTTTCTCAATCCTTGTTTAAAACCAAAAAGGAAAAAAAAATTCCTATATCATTGTGCGTATTAAAGGGACAGTCAACCCAAAAATTACTGTAACTTATTTAGATTAGTTAAATCACTATCTTTACAGTAAACTATAGCCAAATTTTCATCTAAATAAACTTTGGAAGAAAATAAACTTACTAGATCTCATCTGGCAGTTTGGAAATGGCTGCCTGACCCCTCCTTCTCTGACGTCTCCCAAAAGCTTGCACTAGTACAGGATCCTTCTCTAGTCTCGTCCCTGCACGCTCCTGCAATTTCAGCTCTCTAGCAGCTGTTAATACCCGGCACTCACTGCCTCTCATCCATGCTGTGCGCTGTGTGTTACAGAGAATGAGAGGCAGTGAGTGCCGTGCAGATGTGATGGTCTGTGGCTGTGCTTTAGTTAATAAGAGTCCAATGAGATTATAGAGGCATGTTTTATTTTTATTGTATTTCCCTCACTACTCAGTCCTCTCTGATGCCCTCACCGAGTTAGCCCTTAATTTGCAGTATTGACCGTTGTTCTTAACGAGCGTCTTCCAGGATTTGTCTTTTGAAAATTTGCCCACCCTGTACAAAGGAGCTGGATAAATCTGCCCTCTGGCTTTTGAATGCATTACTCTATTTGTTAGACTTATGGAAGAGTAGTATAGCTGTATTATGTCAATGCATCATTGTAATTTTTGGGTTGACTCAGCTGTCCCTTTAACCCCATGTTGTCCACAGCAGGCAAGAGATTGCATCCCTTTCTTGCAATTATGTGCTGCAAAATTAATAATACTGTTCATATTTGTCAAAAAGCTTGATGCCCGGACAAACATAACAAGCAGAGACTAATCCACAGATCAGCCCGCAGCCTAGGGCTGGACCTACGAAACTGCGTTGTCATACCACAGTCTCAGTCAGGATCTACCGCAGAGCTGAGAGCACACTGCCGAAAAACCGGATAATTCCGGAGGAATCAGGAGAGGCGACAGGTACTCAAAATTAGCTTACCGAGCAAAGAGGGCATGAAACATATACACGGCCACATGGCCACCTAATTGCAAGAAAGGGATGCAATCTTGATCGTAATTTTTGGGTTGACTCAGCTGTCCCTTTAACAACATGTTGTCCAAAGCAGGCAAGAGATTGCATCCCTTTCTTGCAATTAGGTGGCCATGTGGCCGTGTATATGTTTCATGCCCTCTTTGCTCGGTAAGCTAATTTTGAGTACCTGTCGCCTCTCCTGATTCCTCCGGAATGATCCGGTTTTTCGGCAGTGTGCTCTCAGCTCCGCGGTAGATCCTGACTGAGACTGTGGTATGACAACGCAGTTTCGTAGGTCCAGCCCTAGGCTGCGGGCTGATCTGTGGATTAGTCTCTGCTTGTTATGTTTGTCCGGGCATCAAGCTTTTTGACAAATATGAACAGTATTATTAATTTTGCAGCACATAATTGCAAGAAAGGGATGCAATCTCTTGCCTGCTTTGGACAACATGGGGTTAAAGGGACAGCTGAGTCAACCCAAAAATTACGATGATGCATTAACATAATACAGCTATACTACTCTTCCATAAGTCTAACAAATAGAGTAATGCATTCAAAAGCCAGAGGGCAAATTTATCCAGCTCCTTTGTACAGGGTGGGCAAATTTTCAAAAGACAAATCCTGGAAGACGCTCGTTAAGAACAACGGTCAATATTGCAAATTAAGGGCTAACTCGGTGAGGGCATCAGAGAGGACTGAGTAGTGAGGGAAATACAATAAAAATAAAACATGCCTCTATAATCTCATTGGACTCTTATTAACTAAAGCACAGCCACAGACCATCACATCTGCACGGCACTCACTGCCTCTCATTCTCTGTAACACACAGCGCACAGCATGGATGAGAGGCAGTGAGTGCCGGGTATTAACAGCTGCTAGAGAGCTGAAATTGCAGGAGCGCGCAGGGATGAGACTAGAGAAGGATCCTGTACTAGTGCAAGCTTTTGGGAGACGTCAGAGAAGGAGGGGTCAGGCAGCCATTTCCAAACTGCCAGATGAGATCTAGTAAGTTTATTTTCTTCCAAAGTTTATTTAGATGAAAATGTGGCTATAGTTTACTGTAAAGATAGTGATTTAACTAATCTAAATAAGTTACAGTAATTTTTGGGTTGACTGTCCCTTTAAAGTTATATGTTTAATTTCTGTGTTTATTTATTGTATTAAATAATAAATATAAATACTTTAATAATTAGTATAAATACAGTTTATTATATTATTTCTGAAAAATGTATTATCTTTTTTTTAGGACTACAGGAAACTTTAGTGAGTTTCTGTCAAGAGAAACTCCTCAGACCTCCCAGTCAGAACCATCAATGCAGGAGGACACATATATGCTATCAGGCACAGTGCAGGAGATGACTGAAACCCTCATGATGGAAAACAACCTAAGTTTGGAGCCCTATATTGAGTTAAATCTAGTTGTCACCGACAGCGCAGAAATAGCTTCACAGAGTCCCGACATGACAGGTTGGTGGTCAATTACAATTTAAGATTGTTGCAGTGCAGTATAATAAGGGTAAGAATTTTGCATTTACAGCAAAAATATTTTTATGTGCTTTCAGATTCTGCTACAACTTCAAGAGATGCTGTTCCAGGAAAAAGAAAATGTTTTCAGCAAAGCACTATGGAAAAGTGTCAGTATATGGCCGGGTTATAACACAATATATTTAATAATTATTCTTTAAAATAAACCTTTAATCAATATGCATATACTAGAAACCATAAAATTTATATAAATTCCTGAATTCTTTTTTATTAGTTGATATCTATAAACACATTGAAATATATTTGTAAGAACCAGAGTATGAGTCAATACTATACATGTTTAAAACTATTAAAATATGCTATGCAAAGTTCATAAAAGTTTACCTTTAAAATTAGCCTTATTCACAATAGCCTTTCATTCAATTACACAATGAGATTCTAAGATATTCAGCTACTAACATTCAAGCAATGCACTCAGCTATTTAGTTACAATTGATTCTAATACAATTCTAATTAGGATACTAAAAGTACATATAGTCTTAATGTAAACAGTTACTTTAAATGTCTATTTATTTAAAATGAAATAAATTCTTAGTTACTTATAATTAAAACCAATTCTAAGATATATATATATATATATATCTATCTATATTTTGCAAAGATAAACAACTCAAAATTTAGGATTAGTCTAAAATATACAGGCTATGAATATGAGCTAAATACAAACTGCTCTCTTTAATCTATTACTTACAATATGACTATGGTCTTACCAATTATCTTTGTTTAAAATATTTAAAAAAAAAAAATAGAACAACCATATATCACCAGTTTGAACCAAATTGTAGTTCAATCTCCCAAAAAGCTTCTTTGTTTATCCAATTCACCTCAGAATACCAAAATTGAGTTTTTGCATGTGGAAAGAAAGGTAGCTATTATGCCTTTTGTAACTGTATGTAACGCAGCCAAGTTTTTATCAGTCACAGTTTTTGCACACAGACAGCCTCCAGCCTTTTCTATGCTTGGGGTTTTTATCATGTGATATTACCCCACCCCTTTTTGTTTTGTACCATCACTGACGAATTGGATAGGCCCTTACGGATCCTTGTCCCTTCTGATTGGACAACCTGGGATATATGGTTGCTAGGAAAAAATGCGTCTTTGTTAACAACCAATTGTCTTTTTGGCTGTAATTCTTGTATTGCAACACCGGGTTTTGGCCATCGGGGGCAACATGACAAACAAAACAGATTCATTCCTAACATTCATCTTTGCTACATCTTAAATATTTCTCATATAATGATTATATTAAGCATACAATATTAATTATAGATGGGGTAGTATCATATAATTTTTCTGATTTCCCCGATACCAAATACATTATGTTTTTAACATTATATTATATCAAAGGAATGTATACTGCTAACCTATTAGCTTAAAACCCATTTAAAATGTCACCAGTGTCCTAGCATTTATATACAAATACAGCATATTTCATATTTAGTACTGCAATGCATCCCAACATGAATATAATATATTTCATATTTCAAATAAATCTTGAATGCCTGAATCTTGTCTATGCAGATCTGAAATAAAAATAATGGTGTTATTAATCATTGCTTCTTAGGTCCACAGATATCCATATTCATATGCTTAAAAACACAGAGGCTAAGACATTTTATGCTTTTTGTCTGAAGTGTGTTTAACTGAAATCTAAGTACAGTTATTTTAAACAGTGAAATTTGAAATTATAACGCAAGCCATGTGCTTTTGCTGTGTGTTATCCTCCCCCAGACGTATGTCTGAATTTCGTGTATTCAAGTATCAGTAGTTATGGGTATTTGCATCTCATTTGGCTTCAAACGCTTCAGTGAGCCATTGCATTATTATCACATGTGTCTGTTAGCATCTGTTTCTTTTCAGATTAGAAAGAAGGATTTCAAAAGACTCTTGAGCATATCCTCCCCCAAAGTACAGACCATTGACTTTACCAACCAAAGGGTTCCTGTAACTTATTTACTATGTTTATCTTTGTTTGACAAGGTAATTGAGTTGCAAAAGACAATCCAGCTATTTCTCTGACATAGTGTCAATATATATCCCTGCATGGGGTTATGTATCTTATAATCTGGTTCTTCTATGTCCTGTTCATTAGGAAAGGGAATCATCACGTTTGATCCAAGATTTATAATAAACAAAATAAACATGGCCATTCCTTTTGAAACAATTTAAATGCTATCTTAATTAGGAGAAGTGTATCTTATGTCTGATCTAAAACCTGGAATATATAGCTATATAGATTGACCATCTCTTATTGAAGTTTTTGCCTTTGAAATTGTTTAAATGTTATCTTTTAATTTAAGCTATAAAACTCTGCTCTTTCTCAAAATCCCTTTTACAACATTCCTTTTTAAGTGACTTTGTGACCCATCCTGTGTAATCACAGCAGTGGGGAAGGATTGAATATGGGTTTCAATTCAATTTTAATGTTTTATGAATGAATGAATCATTTGGTGCTGATTGGCCAAATATATATATATATATATATATATATATATATATATAAATATATTAATCTTCACCTATACCTTGACATAAAGTTTTGGAAACTTTAAAAGCCCCAATTATTGTTCCTTCAAATCAAGCAACCATGGAATTGGATGCAGACAGGCTGTTTCTATTAAGTCTCTTACCTGATTTTATGAAGATTAATCTGTGCATTAAAAATAATGTTAAAATTGAAATCATTTAATTAATAGATGATGCACAAGAACATTGATACACCGGTTCTGAATGTGTACAAATGTTACTTGCATTTTGTTTAAAAATAATATTCAAAGGTTTTTTTGGGGTTTTTTTTTCATTCAGCTTATATTAACTACATGCCAATGTAGTTTACAGTATATATACATTTATACCTGTATAATATATTTTCTTTTAATTAGTTATTTCTAACTGGTTCTATAACATGTTTAACAGTTATAATATTTAAAAAGGTATGTATATATTTTAATAAAATTAATTGCCAATAACTATTTGTTTTTGTTTATGTATGCGAGTCAGTGTTTGGGCCCCCCATACACAACAGTCATTAGCATACATAAATAAAAACAAATAGTTATTGGCAATTGATTTTTGAATAGTTAAACATTTATGTATATATAAAAAAATAATAATTTTTAAAACTGTTTTGCATTAACTAAATGGACTTTATTAAATAAATGTGTCATTTCAACAAAATGTGCCTTGCCCTCATTCAATGTAGAATACTTCACAAAAGTTTCTCTTGTTTGATCTGCTGCTTTACTATAGTTATTGGCACCCTACCTACTTAATCCATGGACATGATCTGCATCCACTTCTTGCCTCCATCTTCCAGATATTATATTTCCATTTGCTTCCTCCATATCCATATAGCCAAGAGGACAGTACCTTCTTCTCTCCGGTTCCATTACAGCTTCCTCTACTCTGATGTAGTTGTGCAATGCACAAATGTTTTTTACAACAGTTTCTGCATTATCTGGATGCATTTACAATGAATCCAAAATTGCCCTCCATTTTGCACAACAGATGCCAAACACATTTTCAGAGATCCGCCTAGCTCTTAATAGTCTTCTGTTGAAGATAATTTGGTCTTCTTTAATATCTTTTTTAGGGAAAGGACTCATGAGGTTTTTGAGTAGTGGGAATGCTTTGTCAGCAAAATATTAAATTCATCCAGCAGCAATACTCACTGGTCAGAGCTTCAAGGAGTCACTAAAAAAGTCCCCAACAATAGTGAAACAATATAAATGAAGCTCTCCAAAATGCCAAAATTACAATAGTTTATTTGAGAGAGTGCAGAGTCAAACAGTCACAACGTTTCGGGGAGCTATGCCTCTTAATCATGTGGTAAGTGATAGTACAAGTACACCTGTTTAAATAGCTTACCTTGGGATTTTAACCCTTACAATCTTATAGTTTACATTCTATAAATGCAACAGCACCATCTACTGGTGAAAAATAGGTAAAACATGTGCAAAAATTAAAAACAAACAGCTATGAAGCCCCTACAAAAGAATCACATCTAAATATATGATACAGAAAATTTCAATCCTATCATTAAATTTTATCATTAAATTTTATTCTCAAGTCAATTAGCAACAGAACATTAATACTGCAGAATACATGAACACAAGAGCAACACCAGTTCAATAGAACACAGACCAATCTATCTCTCTATTAAGCCCCCTAGGCTCCAGGGTATCCAACTTGAAAATCCAATAGGACTCACGTTGTTTCAAAAGGACATCCCTATTGCCACCCCTACGGGGGACCTTAATCTGTTCGATGACCTGGAACCTGAGTTGGCTAATATGGTGTCCCATGGCTAAGAAATGATAAGCCACTGGTGCAGTAAGTACCTTGCACCTGATGTTGCTCTTGTGTTCAGTAATCCGATCTCGTACCCTCCTTGAGGACTCACCAATGTAGGCTTTCCCACATGGGCATTTGATCATGTAGATAATGTAATTACTAGTCAGCAACAATAACAGGTGGAACAGCAATGGATGTCCCCAGTATCTTGGATGCAGGTGGCAAATCAGCATTTCCAGCAATAATTGCTTTCCCAAAACTACTTTCAGAAAAAACTCCACCATCACTTTGTTTCCGTATGCCCCTACATCAACAATGATATATTTGTAGTTAGCATCACAAAGTGCCAGCAGTACAATGGAGTTGGAATACTTGTAGTTGTACCACATGGATCCAACATTGGGTTGGGCTTGAATATACACATGCTTTCCATCCATTGCCCCTAAAAATAAATGTAATAATAAATTAATTAATTTGATATTTTGAATACATTGAAATTCATGATTTATTAAAATTTAATAAACAATTCATACCTATGAACATGGGAAACTGCCATTTCTTCCAGAACTCATAGCAGATTATCTTCCACATTTCCTGGTTTGGAACAGGCATGTATACTGGCCACAAAACATCCTACAGTGCTGCTGCAGTATCTGGAATGGTCTGCCCAACTGTTGTTCTACCACAGCGGAATGCCAAACTGATACTTGAATATAATTCTCCAGTGGCTAAAAATCTTAATGTAATTGCCAGCCTTTGAGCAGGACTGATAGATTAATGGAAATGTGTGTCTTGTCTCTGAATTCTTGGTCCTACTAATGTCAGCAGCTTGTCAAAATGTTCTTGACACATTCTGAAATACATGTAGTGGCTTTCATCATCACTTAATCACATTTTCTCAATCAGATGATTAAAGACCCCTTGTTGGGCCCTTCGTTGGTAAATAGGCCTTATCCACCATCTTCTGGTATTTCACTGAGGTAGGGAGTCTATAAGAAGAGCAGCTAAAATCCATCTCCTCCTTCCCTGAGTTATTACCTATAATGACATAATTTTGTTTATTGAAGCCTAATTTTAAAGGGAAAGTTTACTCAAAAAAATTCTCCCCTTTAATTTGTTCCCAATGATCCACTTTACCTGCTGGAGTGTATTACATTGTTTACAAGTATTTCCATTACCCTTATATTAGCATTTGAAATAGTTTATTTAGCCTGTGGTATTCCCACCTATCCAGCACAGCCAGCAGAATAAATTACACTTCCAGTGGGGTATAGAAGAGATAAGGTAATAAAATGTTATCTTCCCATTGTTCTCTCCACGTATTGGTGTTTGGTTTACTGACAGATATAAAGAAGTAGGCATATGTACACAATTTGACAAAGTAATGAGATCTAATTATACCTACAAGCTCTGTACTTTTTATTCGTTTGTGGCCTCAAAACACAATTCAGGTCATTTAGATACACAAATAAACATTAAAAAGAAAATCTCTTACATTTTATACTCTGCAGCTGGTAAAAAAAAAATTGGAAAAATATATTTTATAGTATACTGTCCCTTTAATGTATATTTGTAATTTGATTACATAAAACACAAATGTATTAACCTGACTCAACCACTCAGTAGAGGTATCCATGACTAGCAGAGTCTGTAGAGGTAAACATGAAAAACTACAGTACAGACAACAGTGTAGACAAGCTGCAAGGCGGTGCAGGGCGAAGTGAAGCTTGCAAACTTTTCTTGCTGCTTTGCTTTGCATCGCCTCGTACTGCATCGCTTACAGCGTGTCAGAGCCTTAACACATTGCAGTTGAGCTAAGAAAAGCTGCTAAAGTGAGGTTTGTAAAATCAACATGTTTTGTTAAGTTTAGTTTTTCCTTGATTTAGTAAGGGATAAAAAGTCAGTAAGAGCTCACACTGAGCTACGTTTTTGTTTGTAGGTTTGAATGTCCCTGAAACCAGGCACCAGGAGTGGGTGCTGTATTACAATATGGTGGCAAATGTGGGCATAGCACAAATTTGGTCTGTGGGTATAAAGGCTGTGACACACTGCAAGGGGAGCGGCGCGCGGCGTGTAGATGCGGCTGTGCGCGCTCTGTGTGTCCTGTCTTTTCATCTCTGAGCACTCTGCTGCGTCAGGTCGCGTAGCTGAGCGCTCAGAGATGAAATATTTGAACTTCGCTTTGCCTCGCACCGCATCGATTGCAGTGTGTCACAGGCTTAAAAGTGTTCTACAAGCTGCATTTAAAAAAAAAGAAGGAAACTATTGCTATAAACTTTTGGAAACAAAAGTGACACTGTGCCTTTAAATCTTATACCTGTCTTGGTGTTACCTGTTACTTCTAAGATAAATTTTACAAAATGGAGGAGCTGGTGAAAGCTTTGTTGCAAGCAACTGCTGTACAGAAGGAGACAAATCACTTACTGACTGCACAAGTTAGCAGCATGATTGATGCCCAGCGAGAGGATAGAGCTACACTTGTTTATGTATTGCATCAAGTTTTACAGCCATCTGTAGCTACCCCCACTGTGCATAGGGGGGCACTATATACGAGCAATTGAATTTCTGCATAAGTTGTCAGAGACGGATGATATTGAGACTTACCTCACAACTTTTGAGAGGATTGCTGCCAGAGAAAAGTGGCCACCTGAACAGTGGGCAGGGCTACTCACACCATGTCTTAGTGGAGAAGCCCAGAAAGCATATGAGGATTTATCTCACAGCCAAGCTCAAGATTATAAGAAACTAAAAACTAAAATTTTAACATGCTTGGGAGTAACACATGCAATTTGTGCCCAAAGATTTAACAATTGGGTGTTTGAGATGGGGAAACCTACAAGAGCACAAACGTATGAATTGCTGAGGCTTGCTCAGAAATGGCTGCAGATGGACATTAATTTAGCCACAAAAGTAATAGAAATGGTTGTAATTGATTGATTTCTCAGGAATCTGCCAACTGGACTTCGACAGTGGGTCAGTCAAGGGGATCCTAAAGACTCAGAAGAAATTATGAGCCTAGTTGAGAGATATTTGACTGCTAAGAAGTTGCACAGCAATGATCCTTAACCTAAATCCAAGCTGCCATATAAAAAAACAAGTGGAAAAACAGAAGCAGAGGTCTATTCATAACCAGGGACAAAATGACTATGGTGGAAAATGGCTCCCTAGAGAACCATTATGGCCAAGAGGCCAAACTGATGAACAAATAAGCACCTAGTTTTGCGTTAGAGGCTATGCAGTGCTAACGAGAAGTTTTGTCTCACCGCTCACTTACCTGCAGCGCTGGTTTTACGAGTTTTCAGAAACCCGTCGTTAAAAGACAAGAAGTGAGCTTTGAGCAAAATTTTGCCCATTACCGCACAACACCAGCGCTGCTTAAGTCAGCGGTCAGCTGGTGTAACGTGCTCGTGCACAATTTCCCCATAGGAATCAACGGGGAGAGCCGGCTGAAAAAAAAGTCATCTGCAAAAAAGCAGCGTGAAACTCCTTAACGCAGCCCCATTGATTCCTATGGGGAAATAAAAGTTATGTTTACACCTAACACCCTAACATGAACCCGAGTCTAAACACCCCTAATCTTACACTTATTTACCCCTAATCTGCCTCCCCCGACATCGCCGACACCTGCATAATTCTTATTAACCCCTAATCTGCTGCTCTAAACACCACCGCCACCTACATTATACTTATGACCCCCTAATCTGCCGCCCCCAACGTCGCCGCCACTATAATAAACATATTAACCCCTAAACCGCCGCAACTCCCGCCTCGCAAACATTAGTTAAATATTATTAACCAATAATCTGCCGTTCCTAACATCGCCACCACCTACCTACATTTATTAACCCCTAATCTGCTGCCCCCAACGTCGCCGCCACTATATTAAAGTTATTAACCCCTAAGCCTAAATTTAACCCTAAACCTAACACCCACTAACTTAAATATAATTTAAATAAATCTAAATAAATATTCCTATCATTAACTACATTATTCCGATTTAAAAATAAATACTTACCTGTAAGTTTGTATTTATTTTAACTAGGTAGAATAGTTATTAAATAGTTATTAACTATTTAATAACTACCTAGCTAAAATAAATATAAATTTACCTGTAAAATAAAACCTAACCTAAGTTACACTATCACCTAACACTACACTACAATTAAAAAATGAAGGCCTAGATTTGGAGTTTGGCGGTAGCCCTGAAAACCAGCGTTAGAGGCTCCTAACGCTGGTTTTAGGCTACCGCCGGTATTTGGAGTCATTAAAAAAAGGGTCTAACGCTCACTTTTCAGCCGCGACTTTTCCATACCGCAGATCCCCTTACGTCATTTGCGTATCCTATCTTTTCAATGGGATCTTTCTAACTCCGGTATTTAGAGTCGTGTCTGAAGTGAGCGTTAGAAATCTAACGACAAAACTCCAGCCGCAGAAAAAAAGTCAGTAGTTAAGAGCTTTCTGGGCTAACGCTGGTTCAGAAAGCTCTTAACTACTGTGCTCTAAAGTACACTAACACCCATAAACTACCTATGTACCCCTAAACCGAGGCCCCCCCACATCGCTGCCACTCAATTAAATTTTTTTAACCCCTAATCTGCCGACCCCCACCTACGTTATACTTATGTATCCCTAATCTGCTGCCCCTAACACCGCCGACCCCTGTATTATATTTATTAACCCCTAACCTGCCCCCCACAATGTCGCCGCCAGCTACCTACAATAATTAACCCCTAATCTGCCGACCGCAAAGCGCCGCCACCTACATTATAGCTATGTACCCCTAATCTGCTGCCCCTAACACCGCCGACCCCTATATTATATTTATTAACCCCTAATCTGCTGCCCTCAACGTCGCCTCCACCTGCCTACACTTATTAACCCCTAATCTGCCGACCGGACCGCACCGCTATTATAATAAAGTTATTAACCCCTAATCCGCCTCACTAACCCTATAATAAATAGTATTAACCCCTAATCTGCCCTCCCTAACATCGCCGACACCTAACTTCAAACATTAACCCCTAATCTGCCGACGGGATCTTACCGCTATTCTAATAAATGTATTAACCCCTAAAGCTAAGTCTAACCCTAACACTAACACCCCCCTTAAGTTAAATATAATTTTTATCTAACGAAATAAATTAACTCTTATTAAATAAATTATTCCTATTTAAAGCTAAATACTTACCTGTAAAATAAATCCTAATATAGCTACAATATAAATTATAATTATATTATAGCTATTTTAGGATTTATATTTATTTTACAGGTAACTTTTATTTATTTTAACCAGGTACAATAGCTATTAAATAGTTAAGAACTATTTAATAGCTACCTAGTTAAAATAATTACAAATTTACCTGTAAAATAAATCCTAACCTAAGCTACAATTAAACCTAACACTACACTATCAATAAATAAATTAAATAAACTACCTACAATTATCTACAATTTAACCTAACACTACACTATCAATAAATTAATTAAATACAATACCTACAAATAACTACAATGAAATAAACTAACTAAAGTACAAAAAATAAAAAAGAACTAAGTTACAAAAAAAAAAAAAAATATTTACAAACATAAGAAAAATATTACAACAATTTTAAACTAATTACACCTACTCTAAGCCCCCTAATAAAATAACAAAGCCCCCCAAAATAAAAAAATGCCCTACCCTATTCTAAATTACTAAAGTTCAAAGCTCTTTTACCTTACCAGCCCTGAACAGGGCCCTTTGCGGGGCATGCCCCAAGAAGTTCAGCTCTTTTGCCTGTAAAAAAAAACATACAATACCCCCCCCCCAACAATACAACCCACCACCCACATACCCCTAATCTAACCCAAACCCCCCTTAAATAAACCTAACACTAAGCCCCTGAAGATCTTCCTACCTTATCATCACCATACCAGGTTCACCGATCGATCCAGAAGAGCTCCTCCGATGTCCTGATCCAAGCCCAAGCGGGTGGCTGAAGAGGTCCATGATCCGGCTGAAGTCATCATCCAAGCGGGAGCTGAAGATTTCCATGATCCGGATGAAGTCTTCATCCAAGTGGGAGCTGAAGAGGTCCATGATCCGGATGAAGTCTTCTATCAACTGCATCTTCAATCTTCTTTCTTCCGGATCCATCTTGCAGACCTCCGACGCGGAACATCCTCTTCTCCCAATCAGCCAATCGGAATTCGAGGGATGCCATCTTGGATGACGTCATTTAAAGGAACCGTCATTCGTCGTTCAGTCATCGGCCAGGATGGATGTTCCGCGTCGGAGGTCTTCAGGATGCTGCCGCTCCGCTCCGGATGGATGACGATAGAAGATGCCTCTTGGATGAAGACTTCAATCGGATGGAAGACCTCTTCTGCCCCGCTTGGATGAAGACTTCTACCGGATGGAGGACCTCTTCTTGCTCCGCTTGGATGAAGAATTTGGCTCGGCTGGGTGAAGACGACTCAAGGTAGGGAGATCTTCAGGGGCTTAGTGTTAGGTTTATTTAAGGGGGGTTTGGGTTAGATTATGGGGTATGTGGGTGGTGGGTTGTAATGTTGGGGGGGGGTATTGTATGTTTTTTTTTACAGGCAAAAGAGCTGAACTTCTTGGGGCATGCCCCGCAAAGGGCCCTGTTCAGGGCTGGTAAGGTAAAAGAGCTTTGAACTTTAGTAATTTAGAATAGGGTAGGGCATTTTTTTATTTTGGGGGGCTTTGTTATTTTATTAGGGGGCTTAGAGTAGGTGTGATTAGTTTAAAATTGTTGTAATATATTTCTAATGTTTGTAAATATTTTTTTATTTTTTGTAACTTAGTTCTTTTTTATTTTTTGTACTTTAGTTAGTTTATTTCATTGTATTTATTTGTAGGAATTGTATTTAATTTATTTATTGATAGTGTGGTGTTAGGTTTAATTGTAGATAATTATAGGTATTTTATTTAATTAATTTATTGATAGGGTAGTGTTAGGTTTAATTGTAACTTAGGTTAGGATTTATTTTACAAGTAAATTTGTAATTCTTTTAACTATTTTAGCTAGTAAATAGTTCTTAACTATTTAATAGCTATTGTACCTGGTTAAAATAAATACAAAGTTACCTGTAAAATAAATATTAATCCTAAAATAGCTATAATATAATTATAATTTATATTGTAGCTATATTAGGATTTATTTTACAGGTAAGTATTTAGCTTTAAATAGGAATAATTTATTTAATAAGAGTTAATTAATTTCGTTAGATTTAAATTATATTTAACTTAGGGGGGTGTTAGTGTTAGGGTTAGACTTAGCTTTAGGGGTTAATACATTTATTAGAATAGCGGTGAGCTCCAGTTGGCAGATTAGGGGTTAATGTTTGAAGTTTGGTGTCGGCGATGTTAGGGAGGGCAGATTAGGGGTTAATACTATTTATTATATGGTTAGTGAGGCGGATTAGGGGTTAATAACTTTATTATAATAGCGGTGCGGTCCGGTCGGCAGATTAGGGGTTAATAAGTGTAGGCAGGTGGAGGCGACGTTGTGGGGGGCAGATTAGGGGTTAATAAATATAATATAGGGGTCGGCGGTGTTAGGGGCAGCAGATTAGGAGTACATAGGGATAATGTAAGTAGCGACGGTTTACGGAGCGGCAGATTAGGAGTTAATAATAATATGCAGGGGTCAGCGATAGCGGGGGCGGCAGAATAGGGGTTAATAAGTGTAAGGTTAGGGGTGTTTAGACTCGGGGTACATGTTAGAGTGTTAGGTGCAGACGTAGGAAGTGTTTCCCCATAGACAACAATGGGGCTGCGTTAGGAGCTGAACGCGGCTTTTTTGCAGGTGTTAGGTTTTTTTTCAGCTCAAACAGCCCCATTGTTTTCTATGGGGGAATCGTGCACGAGCACGTTTTTGAGGCTGGCCTCGTCCGTAAGCAACTCTGGTATCGAGAGTTGAAGTTGCGTTAAATATGCTCTACGCTCCTTTTTTGGAGCCTAACGCAGCCATTCTGTGGACTCTCAATACCAGAGTTATTTTAAAGGTGCGGCCAGAAAAAAGCCAGCGTTAGCTACGCGGGTCGTTACCGACAAAACTCTAAATCTAGCCGTTAGTAACTTAAATACAATTACCTAAATTAAATTAAATTAGCTAGTACAAAAAAAACAAAACACTAAATTACAGAAAATAATAAACAAATTACAGAAATTTAAACTAATTACACCTAATCTAATATCCCTATTAAAATAAAAAAGCCCCCCCAAAATAAAAAAAACCCTAGCCTAAACTAGACTACCAATAGCCCTTAAAAGGGCCTTTTGTGGGGCATTGCCCCAAAGTAATCAGCTCTTTTACCTGTAAAAAAAATACAAACAACCCCCCCAACAGTAAAACCCACCACCCACACAACCAACCCCCCAAATTAAATACTATCTAAAAAAAACCTAAGCTCCCCATTGCCCTGAAAAAGGCATTTGGATGGGCATTGCCCTTAAAAGGGCAGTTAGCTCTTTTGCTGCCCAAACCCTAATCTAAAAATTAAAACCCACCCAATACACCCTTAAAAAAACCTAACACTAACCCCCTGAAGATCGACTTACCGGGAGACGTCTTCATCCAAGCCGGGCGATGTGGTCCTCCAGACGGGCTGAAGTCTTCATCCAAGCCAGGCAGAAGTTGTCCGGCTTGGACAATAGGATTAAACTTCAATAGGATTAAACTTCAATCCTAATGGCTGATTGCATAAGCCAATCGGAATCTAAGAAATGCCATCTTGAATGACGTCACTTAAAGGTACCTTCATTCTGTTTTAGTCATCGCCAGAAAAGGATGCTCCGCGTCGGATGTCTTGAAGATGGACCCGCTCCGCGCTGGATGGATGAAGACAGAAGATGCCGTCGGGATAAGACTTCTGCCCGTCTGGAGGACCACTTCTGCCCGGCTTGGATGAAGATGTCTGCCCGTCTGGAGGACCACTTCTGCCCGGCTTGGATGAAGACTTCTGCCCGTCTGGAGGACCACTTCTGCCCGGCTTGGATGAAGACGTCTCCCGGTAAGTCGATCTTCAGGGGGTTAGTGTTAGGTTTTTTTAAGGGTGTATTGGGTGGGTTTTATTTTTTAGATTAGGGTTTTGGCGACAAAAGAGCTAACTGCCAATACAAATGCCCTTTTCAGGGCAATGGGGAGCATAGTTTTTTTTAGATAGTATTTTATTTGGGGGATTGGTTGTGTGGGTGGGGGGTTTTACTGTTGGGGGGGTTGTTTGTATTTTGTTTTAAGGGCTATTGGTAGTTTAGCTTAGGCTAGGGTTTTTTTTTATTTTGGGGGGCTTTTTTATTTTAATAGGGCTATTAGATTAGGTGTAATTAGTTTAAATTTCTGTAATTTGTTTATTATTTTCTGTAATTTAGTGTTTGTTTTTTTTGTACTTTAGCTAATTTAATTTAATTTAGGTAATTGTATTTAATTTAGTTAATTTATTTAATTGTAGTATAGTGTTAGGTGTTAGTGTAACTTAGGTCAGGTTTTATTTTACAGGTAGATTTGTATTTATTTTATCTAGGTAGTTATTAAATAGTTAATAACTATTTAATAACTATTCTACCTAGTTAAAATAAATACAAACTTGCCTGTAAAATAAAAATAAACCCGAAGCTAGCTACAATGTAACTATTAGTCATATTGTAGCTATCTTAGGGTTTATTTTATTGGTAAGTATTTAGTTTTAAATAGGAATAATTTAGTTAATGATAGTAATTTTATTTAGACTTATTTAAATTATATTTAAGTTAGGGGTGTTAGGTTTAGGGTTAGACTTAGGTTTAGGGGTTAATAACTTTAATATAGTGGTGGTGACGTTGGGGGCGGCAGATTAGGGGTTTATAAATGTAGGTAGGTGGTGGCGATGTTAGAGACGGCAGATTAGGAGTTAATAATATTTAACTAATGTTTTCAAGGCGGGAGTGCGGCAGTTTAGGGGTTAATATGTTTATTATAGTGGCGGCGGCGACGTTGGGGGCGGCAGATTAGGGGTTAAAAATATATTGTAGGTGTCGGCGATGTTGGGGACAGCAGATTAGGGGTTCATAAATATAATATAGGTGGCGGCGGTGTCCGGAGCGGCAGATTAGGGGTTACAATTTTTATTTTAGTATTTGCAATGCAGGAGGGCCTCGGTTTAGGGGTTAATAGGTAGTTTATGGGTGTTAGTGTACTTTTTAGCACTTTAGTTATGAGTTTTATGTTACAGAGTTGTAGTGTAAAACTCATAACTACTGACTTTTAAATGTGTTAGGGATCTTGACAGGGTAGGCTGCACCGTTCACTTTTTGGCCTCCCAGGACAGACTCGTAATATCAGTGCTATGGAAGTCCCATAGAAAAAAGACTTTACGAAGTTTACGTAAGTCATTTTCAACTCGCACCTTACAACGCAGGAAGGAATTTTCACCTCTTACTACCCTGCTAAGAAATAAGAGGATCCCATACAGATGGGGCTTTCCAACACATCTTTGGACTATTAGCAATAGCACCCGAGTGGTCTGCAGGACCCCAGAGGATACTCAATCTTTTTGTACAACACTTGGACTTGAGCCCCCTACAGAAACTCTTCCTAAAGCACGGAGCTCACAAATTTCCAAAGGACGAAGCAATCCAAAAGAGTCCTGGCACACAGCCCTTCCCAAGAAAACCAAGTCAAAAGACACCACCGCCAGAAGGCAACCTACCACCAGCTTGGCCCCTTTTGAAAATTCACCTTCGTGAACTATTTGCCCCTAATTTTGTAACAATGAATAAATAGATTTACATTTTGGACAGTGTCACCCCCCGTGACAGGCAAGTACTGGTCATCATTATTTTGTTTTTTCAACCCAGCAATTCATAATCTCCTGCTATTCACAGGATAAGAGCAAAGACAGACTCTAATAATCCCTCTCCCTTATTGCTTTCCTCATCCTCTCCCCCTTTCCCACCTATCCTTCCTCCTTCCTTCCCATCCCTCTGACCCACTTACCTTACCTTCACCCCCACCAGGATTCCTAGCCAATACCATTAAAAAATATCCAGAATTTACAGTGCGCTTTATGGTACTGCCCCCAACCTACTCTCAGTTATGACCTATAATAGGCAGAGAGACTTTTTGTTTTTTTGTTAACATGTTAATGTTTTTCATAGTTTACAATGTTATTATGTTTGTTGTGAGATACCGTTTAAGTTATCTCTTGTTAAATGAATGTTTTTCTCCAGCAGAGATATACTCACACATTTATAAGCTACACTTATGCCATGGGTTCTATATGACCTCATACACACAATCGGACAACATACCTAAGCAAAAACACCATGTTGTTTAAAATTAAGAACGATGAAACTCTTAAACTAACCCTTCTCACAAAAAACGCTAAGGGACTCAGCTCACCCCCAAAAAAATCTAAAGCCCTCTTAGAGCTCTCAAAAAGACAAGTTGATATCTTGTTCCTACAAGAAACTCATTTTAAGAAAAACAAGGAACCCAAATACTTTGGGAAAACATTCACTACCCACTATCATAGCTCCAATACTTCAAAAAGAAGTGGAGTTAGTATTTAATTGCACAAGTCACTTCCCTTCACCCATATTCAAACCTCTAAAGACACTGAAGGTCGATTCCTTGGCCTGGTGGGTCTGCTTTATGGCAGACCTATCACACTGCTAAATATTTATGCCCTAAACGTAAAATAAGCCCCTTTCTTCAAACAAATATTTAACCGCATTGTAGATATCCCAAAAGGACCTATCTTTGTTGCGGGAGACTTTAATGTCCCCATTCACCCTACTAAGGACAGCTCCAACCCCACAATAGTGATATGGAAAAAGGTTACTAATGTATTATGGACAGGTTTGAGAAATCTCAACCTTCACGATACCTGGCGTTTCATTCACCAGGACACCCGAGACTATACCTTTTTTTCCCACCCTAACAGGACACACAGTAGCATAAATTACATGTTCACCAACCAGCCAGCCCTAGCCTTAGTCAACAGATGCGTTATTTCCACCACATCATGGTCAGACCATTCCGCAGTAAAATTAAACATATCATGGACAAACACCCCTCTAACATCATATACGTGGAAATTAGACAACTCCCTCCTTAGAAACCCAGACACAATTAAGAAACTTACTAACACCATTGAAGAATATTTTCAACTAAACATCCTCTCGACAACCAACAAATACACAATCTGGGAAGCACATAAGTGTGTGCTTAGGGGCAAATTAATTAAACTGAAGGCTCATTTCCAAAAACTACACCGACAACAATACAATGAGCTATCAGATACCTTTGCCCATCTAGACCTGGCCCACAAACTATCCCCAACAGACCCTGTTATACTGAACGATTTACAAAGCGCTAAACAAGCATTAGATGGCTTCCTACAAATAGAATACCAGACGCTTCGTGCAAAAACTAATAGCATGTTTTATTATGAAAGCAACAGGTCTGGCAAGTTATTAGAAAGAGCCTTGAAAAAAAAGAGATTGAAATCATATATTAACGAACTACAAACACCTAACTGTCCCCATACCCTAAAAACCACTAAAGAGATTTTACAATCCTTTCATGACTATTATTCCACCTTATATAATATTCAAAGAGATGCACCCTCTCAAGGCCCTTCTCCAGATCTGATTTCTTATTTCTCCAGTGCACAATTGCCCAATATAACATCTGATCAACTTAAAACCCTCAACAATCCCATTACCAAAATTGAACTCCTCACGGCCATAAAATCAGTTAATAATGGGAAAAGCCCAGGACCAGACGGTTTCACTGGAAAGCATTATCACACCTTCTCCTCTCAACTTTCCCCTTATCGTAATCGACTATTCAATGAGGTAACAGACACTAATCCATTCCCCCAATCCATGCTAGAAGCACAAGTAGTAGTGATCCCAAAGCCAGGTAAACCCCCTACAATGCCAGCTAACTTTCGCCCAATCTCCCTTCTTAACATAGACATCAAATTTTATGCTAAAATATTGGCCACCCGTATTAATTCTATACTCCCATCAATCATACATATTAATCAGGCCAGTTTCACTCCTCTTAGAGAGGCTAAAGACAATACGACCAAAATTCTACTGTTAATGGAATATGCAGTTAACAACCATATCCCCTCCATGTTCATCTCCATGGACGCGGAGAAAGCCTTTGATAGGCTAAACTGGCAATTTCTGAAGGAGACACTCACACAATTCGGCTTTGACCCAACTTTCAAAGGAAAAATATTCTACCTTTACAACAGCCCCCAAGCCAAAATAAAATTGAATGATACCTTGTCCCAGCCATTTTCAATCACAAATGGTACGAGACAGGGATGCCCCCTCTCCCCTATATTATTTATCCTCGCAATGGAGGTTTTGGCATCACACATCAGACACAACACAGACATACAGGGGTTCGCAATTGCTCACCAGGAATACAAAGCTACCTTATACGCTGATGACCTCTTTCTCACACTAACACGACCTCATGACTCACTCCCCCCCTCATTCAAACACTACATTTATACGGCAACTTTTAAAATTTCAAAATAAATATTACCAAATCAGAATTACTCCCACTTGGATTACAGACAGAGGAAATCACTGCGATACAAACACTCGTACACTTTCGCATACAACCGCGTTCCATAAAATTTCTCGGAGTGTATATTTCCCCCCATACACAAGTAACACTTGACACCAACTATAAAGTCATAGCTGACTCAATACAAAATATGTTGCAATCCTGGAGCAACAAACCAATCTCATGGTTAGGCAGAATTAACTCAGTCAAAATGATTCTCCTCCCCAAACTACTATACCTCTTCCAAACCCTACCGACCCCAAATCTGTAATACACAACCTTCAAAAATCTTTCATCTCTTATATATGGCATCACAAAAGACCTCGGATAGCTACTGCCACCCTCTATCGCCCTAAGGAGTTGGGTGGCCTTGGGATCCCAAACCTTATCCAATACAGACTGGCTAGCTTCTATACCAGAATAATACACTGGTGCAGACATTCAGTACACAAAGAATGGGTTCTTTTGGAGCACTCGTTATCGCATACTTCACATCTTGGCAGCAAGTGCTGGTTATCTCCCAGCAAAAGAAACTTACCTACATGTCTACCAACAATCACTAAAGAAACTTTAAAACTATGGGACGCATCCATAAAACAATATAACCACATCTCAACTGTACCCTCTCCGCTAACACCTCTTTGCGAAAATCCATATTCTCCAATACCATTCCCCACCCAAATAACTCAAACACCCCACATTGTAAACTCCTCCCCTTGCCTTACAGTCATTCAAAACGGGAAAATCAAACCCTTAACTGAACTCGCCCCATCCTGGACAAAATACACATAGAATGGTTTAGATATCATCAACTAACAGACTTCCTTGCCAAACACCCACATAAGCCACAACTTTTCCGCTCCCAAACTGGTTTCGAGGGCAGCTGCATATATGACACCCTTCACAAGGGCTTTCTATCTTTTACATACCAATTACTCATGCAGCCGAACAGCATGTCCATCCCCTCATTCACACAAAAATGGTAAGCAGAGATTGGCACTACACAAACCCGAAAGGAATGGCAAACAATTTTCTCCTGCATGACAAAAACAAAATTTATGCTTACCTGATAAATTTCTTTCTCTTGTGGTGTATCCAGTCCACGGGTTCATCCATTACTTGTGGGATATTCTCCTTCCCAACAGGAAGCTGCAAGAGGACACCCACAGCAGAGCTGTCTATATAGCTCCTCCCCTAACTGCCACCCCCAGTCATTCGACCCAAGACAAGCAAGAAAAAAGGAGGAGAGATAGAGTGCAGAGGTGACTGTAGTTTAAAAATAAAAAACACCTGCCTTAAAGTGACAGGGCGGGCCGTGGACTGGATACACCACAAGAGAAAGAAATTTATCAGGTAAGCATAAATTTTGTTTTCTCTTGTAAGGTGTATCCAGTCCAGGGGTTCATCCATTACTTGTGGGATACCAATACCAAAGCTTTAGGACATGGATGAAGGGAGGGACAAGGCAGGAACTTAAACGGAAGGCACCACTGCCTGCGAGACCTTTCTCCCAAAAATAGCCTCCGAGGAAGCAAAAGTATCAAATTTGTAGAATTTAGAAAAAGTATGAAGCGAAGACCAAGTCGCCGCCTTACAAATATGTTCAACAGAGGCCTCATTTTTAAAAGCCCATGTGGAAGCTGCCACTCTAGTGGAATGAGCTGTAATTCTTTCAGGAGGCTGCTGGCCAGCAGTCTCATAAGCTAAACGGATTATGCTTCTCAGCCAAAAAGAAAGAGAAGATGCCGAAGCCTTTTGGCCTCTCCTCTGTCCAGAGTTGACAACAAACAATGCAGATGTTTGACAAAAATCCTTAGTAGCTTGTAAATAAAACTTTAAAGCACGAACCACGTCAAGATTGTGTAATAGACGTTCCTTCTTTGAAGAAGGATTAGGTCACAGTGACATAACAACAATCTCCTGATTGATATTCTTATTAGATACCACCTTAGGAAGAAACCCAGGTTTGGTACGCAAAACTACCTTATCTGCATGGAAGATCAGATAAGGGGAATCACACTGTAAGGCAGATAACTCTGAAACTCTTCGAGCCGAAGAGATAGCTACCAAAAACAGAACTTTCCAAGATAAAAGCTTGATATCTATGGAATGCAGAGGTTCAAACGGAACCCCTTGAAGAACTTTAAGAACTAAATTTAAACTCCATGGTGGAGCAATAGGTTTAAACACAGGCTTGATTCTAACTAAAGCCTGACAAAATGCCTGAACGTCTGGAACATCTGCCAGACGCTTGTGCAGAAGAATAGAAAGAGCAGAAATCTGTCCCTTTAAGGAACTAGCTGACAATCCCTTCTCCAATCCTTCTTGGAGAAAGGATAATATCCTAGGAATCCTGACCTTACTCCATGAATAACCCTTGGATTCACACCAATGAAGATATTTACACCATATCTTATGATAGATTTTCCTGGTGAAAGGCTTTCGAGCCAGAATCAAGGTATCAATGACCGACTCGGAGAAACCACGTTTTGATAAAATCAAGCGTTCAATCTCCAAGCAGTCAGCCGCAGAGAAATTGGATGTTTTAATGGACCTTGGAGTAGAAGGTCCTGCCTCAGCAGCAGAGTCCATGGTGGAAAGGATGACATGTCCACCAGATCTGCATACCAAGTCCTGCGTGGCCATGCAGGTGCTATCAAAATCACTGAAGCTCTCTCCTGCTTGATCTTGGCAATCAGACGAGGGAGGAGAGGAAATGGTGGGAACACATAAGCCAGGCTGAAGGACCAGTGCACTGCTAGAGCATCTATCAGCGCTGCCTGGGGATCCCTTGACCTGGACCCGTAACAAGGAAGCTTGGCGTTCTGACGAGATGCCATCAGATCCAGTTCTGGTTTGCCCCATAGTTGGATTAGCTGGGCAAATACCTCCGGATGGAGCTCCCACTCCCCTGGATGAAAAGTCTGCCAATTTAGAAAATCCACCTCCCTGTTCTCTACTCCTGGGATATGGATAGCTGAGAGATGGCAAGAGTGAACCTCTGCCCAAAGAATTATCTTTGAAACCTCCAACATTGCCAGGGGGCTTCTTGTTCCCCCCTGATGGTTGATATAGGCTACAGTCGTAATATTGTCTGACTGAAATCTGATGAACCTGACTGCAGCTAGTTGAGGCCAAGCCTGAAGAGCATTGAATATCGCTCTCAGTTCCAAAATGTTTATCGGAAGGAGGGCTTCCTCCTGAGTCCACGAAACCTGAGCCTTCAGGGCAGTTCCAGACTGTGCCCCAGCCAAGAAGGCTGGCATCTGTCGTCACTATAGTCCACTCTGGCCTGTGGAAACTCATTCCCCTGGACAGATGGACCCGAGATAACCACCAGAGAAGAGAATCCCTGGTCTCTTGATCCAGATTTAGCAGAGGGGACAAATCTGTGTAGTCCCCATTCCACTGATTGAGCATGCAAAGTTGCAGTGGTCTGAGATGTAGGCGGGCAAATGGAACTATGTCCATTGCCGCTACCATTAGGCCGATTACTTCCATAAACTGAGCCACTGACGGCCGAGAAGTGGAATGAAGAGCACGGCAGGAAGTTAGAAGCTTTGATAACCTGACCTCTGTCAAAAAAAAATGTCATTTCTACTGAATCTATCAGTGTTCTTGGAAGGAAACTCTTGTGAGAGGGGAGAAAAAACTCTTTTCTTCATTCACCTTCCACCCGTGAGACCTCAGAAAGGCCAGAACAATGTCCATATGGGACTTGGCGATTTGAAAAGTCGACGCCTGTATCAGAATGTCGTCTAGGTAAGGAGCCACCGCTATGCCCCGTGGCCTTAGAACCACCAGTAGGGACCCTAGAACCTTCGTAAAGATTCTTGGTGCCGTGGCTAACTCGAAGGGAAGAGCCACAAACTGGTAATGCCTGTCTAAGAAGGCGAACCTGAGGAACTGATGATGATCTCTGTGAATCGGAATGTGGAGATAAGCATCCTTTAAGTCCACGGTAGTCATATATTGACCCTCCTGGATCATAGGGAGGATGGTTTGGATAGTCTCCATCTTGAAGGATGGGACTCTGAGAAATTTGTTTAGGATCTTGAGATCCAAGATTGTTCTGAAAGTGCCCTCTTTTTTGGGAACTATAAACAGATTTGAATAGAAGCCCTGCCCTTGTTCCTCCCTTGGAACTGGGTGGATCACTCCCATAACCAGTAGGTCTTGAACACAACGTAAGAATGCCTCTCTCTTTTTCTGGTTTACAGATAATTGTGAGAGATGAAATCTCCCTTTGGAGATGAAGCTTTGAAGTCCAGAAGATATCCCTGGGAAACAATCTCTAATGCCCAGGGATCCTGGACGTCTCTTGCCCAAGCCTGGGCAAAGAGAGAAAGTCTGCCCCCTACTAGATCAGGTCCCGGATCGGGGGCTACTCCTTCATGCTGTCTTAGAGGCGGCAGCAGGTTTTTTGGCCTGCTTCCCCTTGTTCCAAGCCTTGTTCGGTCTCCAGACTGGTTTGGACTATGCGAAATTTCCCTCTTGTTTTGCATTAGAGGAAGCTAAAGCTGCGCCACTCTTGAAGTTTCGAAATGAACGAAAATTATTCTGTTTGGTCCTTAATTTATTGGACCTATCCTGAGGAAGGGCGTGACCTTTTCCTCCAGTAATATCAGAAATGATCTCCTTCAGGCCCGGCCCGAATAGGGTCTGTCCTTTGAAGGGGATGTTAAGAAGCTTAGACTTTGAAGTAATGTCTACTGACCAGGACTTAAGCCATAGCGCTCTGCGTGCCAGAATGGCAAAACCTGAATTCTTAGCCGTTAGTTTGGTTAGATGAAAAACGGCATCAGAAATAAAGGAATTAGCTAACTTGAGAGCTTTAATCCTGTCTAAAATATCATCTAACGGGGTCTCCACCTGTAGAGCCTCCTCAAGAGACTCGAACCAAAAAGCCGCTGCAGCAGTAACTGGGGCAATGCATGCAAGAGGCTGGAGAATAAAACCTTGATGGATAAAAAATTTCTTAAGGAGACCCTCCAATTTTTTATCCATAGGATCTAAGAAAGCACAACTGTCCTCGACGGGGATAGTTGTACGCTTAGCTAGGGTAGAAACAGCACCCTCCACCATAGGGACTGTCTGCCACGAGTCCCGTATAGTGACATCTATGGGAAAAATCTTTTTAAAAGCAGGAGGGGGAGAGAACGGAACACCTGGTCTATCCCATTCCTTAGTAATAATTTTCGAAAACCTCTTAGGGACTGGAAAAACATCAGTGTAAACAGGCACTGCAAAGTATTTGTCCATTTTACACAATTTCTCTGGATCTACAATGGGGTCACAGTCATCTAGAGTCGCTAAAACCTCCCTGAGCAATAAGCGGAGGTGTTCAAGCTTAAATTTAAAGGCTGTCATTTCAGAATCAGACTGAAGTAACGTTTTCCCTGAATCTGAAATCTCACCCTCAGATAGCAACTCCCTTGCCACAGCTTCGGAGCATTGTGAGGGTATATCGGACATAGCTACTAAAGTGTCAGAAAGCTCTGTATTTGTTCTAGCCCCAGAGCTGTCTCGCTTTCCTTGTAATCCTGGCAGTTTGGACAATACCTCTGTGAGCGCATTAGTCATAACTGCTGCCATGTCTTGTAAGGTAAACGCATTGGACGCGCTAGATGTATTTGGCGTCACTTGAGCGGGAGTTATATGTTCTGACACGTGGGGAGGGCTAGATGGCATAACCTCCCTTTTGTCAGTCTGAGAAACCTCTGGTGATAAATCTTTAAATGCCATAATATGGTCTTTATAATTTATAGAATTTTCAGTACATTTGGTACACATTCTAAGAGGGGGTTCCACAATGGCTTCTAAAAATATTGAACAAGGAGTTTCCTCTATGTTAGACATGTTTAACAGACTAGTAATGAGACCAGCAAGCTTGGAAAACACTTTAATAAATGTGAAACAGCAATTAAATAAAAACGAGAAAAAAACTATCACATAAACTGCAAAACAGTGTTAAAAAGTAGTAAACTCTTCAAAATTTTTACAGTGTGTATAAGGGACTAAAGCAGCATTGCACCCACTTGCAAATGGATGATTTAGGCCCCAAACCGGATTTGAAAAACGTTAAAAAACGTTAATAAACAGCTCTGCTGTGGCTCCTACCTGCCCTCAAATACGATTTAGGAAAGAAATAAGCCCTCTATAGTGGTCCTCAGATGCCAGAGGACTCCTTTAGGGAAGCTGGATGTCTCAGTCTGAATATGAACTGCGCATCTAGAGCGCAAATATAGGCCCCTCCCACCATGCACTCGATGTCAGAGGGCCTTAAGAAAATACTCCTAGGAGTATCTGACTAGCCATGTGGAAACTAGGCCCCAAAAAAACGATTTATCACCCTCAGAGAAAAAACGTTCTATCTATATAACATGTAAACGTTTTGTCACTAAGAAATATGAGTATTAACATGAATATTACCCTTTTTTGTAAGCATGATCCCAGTTGTTAAATCACTGTATCAGGCTTACCTCAATTATACAAGGCTCTGTCAGCATTTTCTAGATCTTATCATCTCTCTAGAAATAAATATACTGAACATACCTCAAAGCAGGTAAACTGCAAACTGTTCCCCCAACTGAAGTCTTTCCCATACTCTTCAGTTATGCGTGAGAACAGCAATGGACTTAAGTTACAAACCGCTAAGGTCATCAACCTCCAGGCAGATTCTTCTTCTAATTTCTGCCTGAGAGTAAAACAGTACAATGCCGGTACCGTTTAAAAATAACAAACTTTGGATTGAAGGTAAAACTACACTAAGTCACCACATATCTCTTGATACTTCCTATCTTGTCGAGAGCTGCAAGAGAATGACTGGGGGTGGCAGTTAGGGAGGAGCTATATAGACAGCTCTGCTGTGGGTGTCCTCTTGCAGCTTCCTGTTGGGAAGGAGAATATCCCACAAGTAATGGATGAACCCGTGGACTGGATACACCTTACAAGAGAAATCTTCTTCATCCATTTACGTAATGGAAATGAATGTTAAGTTCCTATATAGATGGTACTACACACCCCACAGGCTTCACACTATTTTCCCTACACACTCATCGGAATGCTGGAGGGGGTGCCAAAATATTGGCACCCCTACACATATATGGTGGACGTGCCCAACAGCTCAAGCATATTGGGAAGCTATCAGAGTCGAATTCGAAAAAGTTCTATCTTTAAGTCTCAAGCTCGACATCTGGTTTTTCATCTTTAATAAATTTACCAAAATAACTTGCAAACTTCGACTAGCTCTACTGACTATCATAACAAACTCAGCAAAGTGACTAATTCCCAAAAACTGGAAATGTAACACACTTCCATCTATCTAAGTTTGGAGAGAAACAACCACTCAATCTCTCCAACTAGAAAAATACAGTTTTACTCATAACAAACAAATAGCTGACTAACACTCGATATGCTTTTTGTGGGAGGAATATCTTAATCAGACACCCCCCACACTAAAGACCACCACCCTTATATCCCCCCCTCAAACTCAAAATCACTGACCGCCCTTAGCTGACGGACCTGACGCTCTCTCTTACTACCTTAAACTGGACAGAAGGTCATTTCAAGAGCCCGATAATCAACGACACAACAGTCTACACCTCTGCAGGAGCTATATATTTATACATCCATTTATATTGTTTATTGTATCTTTTCATTTATTTATTGATTTTATTTCTCTCTCATCTAGTTTAAATAACTTACCTATGCAACCTAAACTTGTTTATTGAACGGTAAATATACCCACAACTCATTTATGTTGAAAAATTGTTTCATTTATATGGAATCATTATTACACTGTTGCATATCTGTTTCTACTCTGCATTGTATGCAGTGATTATATGTTATTCAATAAAGCTTTTGATATTTTAAGTTATATTTATAATATCATTATTAAATATATTACATTTGTATATATTTTTTATATTTAGAATAAATATGGTAAACATTTGTTAAAGATTAAACATTATTTTTAAAAAAAAAAAAACCTGCTTTATAGAATAGAAAAGAAAGGGGTTGAAGAGACGGAGCAATTATTGGTCTTACAGAAATACCTTTGTGAAACTAGCCCATAGTCATGTACTAGGAGGGCACCTTGGTATTGAAAAGACCAGATAGAGAATTCTTACATGATTTTATTGGTCTGGTGTTTTCAATTCAATAGAGAGATTTTTTTTTAAATCCTGCCCAGTTGAAGGCTCCATTTTAAGGCTACCGCAATCCACTAATACCTCTTCCTGTTATAGAGGTTCCTTTTGAGCGAATAGCAATGGATTTGGTAGGGCCTTCACTAATGTCTGCTAGGGGCTTGAATATATTTTAGTTGTGGTAGACTATGCAACCCGCTATCCTGAGGCAGTCCCTTTATGAAATACCTGCTCAAAAAATATTGCTAAGGAGTTAATGATGATGTTCAGAAGGGTGGGCATACCAAAGGAGATCCTTACGGATCAGGGAACCACTTTTATGTCCAAAATTCTGAAAGAGTTATATAAACTTCTTAACATTAAACAACTGAAAACATCTGTGTATCACCCCCAAACTGATGAGTTGTTTAAGAGATTTAAATAAAACTCTAAAAAGCATGTTACGTAAAGTGGTAGACAAAGATGGAAAGAACTGGGATTGTTTGCTACCGTACCTTATGTTTTCTATTAGGGAAGTGCCCCAAGCTTCCACAGGTTTTTAACCTTTTGAATTGTTATACGGTGGGCATCTCAGGGGAATACTTTACATTGCGAAAGAAAAATGGGCGAGGAAAATATACCTCACCGTAGTGTTATAGAGCATGTATCACAAATGCAAGAAAGAATGGAAGCTATAAAACTAATAGTAAGAAAGCACAGAGAGCTCAGGAAGCCAGTTATAATAAGAATGCAAGGCTAAGGGTTTTCCAACCTGGAGATAGAGTTCTAGTTCTGGTACCTACAGTTAAAGGTAAATTATTGGCAAGTTGGCAAGGGCCATATGAGATTATTGAACAGGTTAATAATCAGATAGATTACGAGTTTAATGGTATGAGTGAAAAAGCAGCGTTATAGCTCTTTTTCACTACCGCTGGTATTACGAGTTTTGCAGGTATAACTGTACCGCACACTTTTTGGCCGCAAAGCAACGTAACTACCGCAGCTTTCAAAAAGTCATTTATCAATGGGACTTCCACAGCGCCGGTATTACGAGTTTGCCTGTCCGGCCAAAAAGTGAGTGGTACCGTAAACTGAAAGTCAGAAGTTATGGCTTTTATGTTACAAAGCCATAACATAAAACTCATAACTAAAGTGCTAAATATACACTAACACCCATAAACTACCTATTAACCCCTAAACAGAGGCCCTCCCGCATCGCAAACATTAAAATAAAATTAATAAACCCTAATCTGCTGCTCTGGACATCACCGCCACTATAATAAACATATTAACCTCTAAACCGCTGCACTCCCACATCATAAACACTAATTAAATATTATTAACCCCTAATCTGCTGACCCTAACATCACCGCAACCTACATTACTGTTATTAACCCATAATCTGCTGACCCTAACATCGCCGCCAATATACTTAAGTTATTCACCCCTAAACCAAACCCTAAGTCTAACCCTAATACTCACTAAATTTAATATAACTAAAATAAATCTAAATAAAAATTACTGTCATTAACTAAATAATACCTATTTAAAACTAAATACTTACCTGTAAAATAAAACTTAAGCTAGCTACAATATAACTGATTTGTAGTTTATTGTAGGCTAGGGTTTTTTTATTTTTTGGGGGGGGGCATTTTTATTTTCATATGGTTATTAGATTAGGTGTAATTAGTTTAAATATTTGATAATATATTTTTTTATTTTGTGTAATTTAGTGTTTGTTTGTTTTTTTGTAATTTAGATAATTGTATTTAATTAATGTCATTTATTTAATTGTAGTGTAAGATTAGGTTTTATTTTACAGGAAAATTTGTATTTATTTTAACTAGGTAGCTAGTAAATAGTTAATAACTATTTACTAACTGATTTACCTAGTTACAATAAATACAAACTTGCCTGTGAAATAAAAATAAAACCTAAGCTAGCTACAATGTAACTATTAGTTATATTGTAGCTAGCTTAGGTCTTATTTTACAGGTAAGTATTTAGTTTTAAATAGGTATTATTTAGTTAATAATAGTCATTTTTATTTAGATTTATTTTAATTTTATTAAAGTTAGTGGGTGTTAGGGTTAGGTTTAGGGGTTAATAATTTTAGTATAGTGGCGGTGACGTTGGGGGTGGCAGATTAGGCTTTAATAAGTGTAATGTAGGTGGCGCCGATGTTAGAGGCGGCAGATTAGGGGTTAATAAGTGTAGGTAGGTGGCGGCGACATTGGGTGCGGCAGATTAGGGGTTAATAAGTGTAGGTAGGTGGCAGCGGTGTCGGGGTGGCAGATTAGGGTTTAATAAGTGTAATGTAGGTGTCGGCAATGTCGGGGGCGGCAGATTAGGGGTGTTTAGACTCGGGGTTTATGTTAGGGTGTTAGGTGTAAACATAACTTTTGTTTCCACATAGGAATCAATGGGGCTGCGTTACGGAGCTTTACGCTCCTTTATTGCAGGTGTTAGGCTTTTATTTAGCAGGCTTTCCCCATTGATGGCTATGGGGAAATCATGCACGTAAAACCAGCTCAAAGCAGCGCTGGTATTTGAGTGCAGTATGGAGCTCATTTTTGCTCAATGCTACAATATTGCTTGCTAACGCCAGGTTTATGAAAACCTGTAATAGCAGCGCTATAGGGAGGTGAGGGGTGGAAATAACTTGCAAGTTAGCACCGAGCCGCTCTTACATAGAAACATAGAAACATAGATATTGACGGCAGATAAGAGCCATAGGCCCAGCAAGTCTGCCCCACCTTACCTAACAGTATAAACTTATCTAGTTCGTAGGATAGCCCTATGCTTGTCCCATGCATTTTTAAAGTCCCCCACAGTGTTTGTTGCTACTACCTCTTGAGGAAGTTTATTCCATAAATCAATCACTCTTTCTGTAAAGAAGTGCTTCCTCAAATTACTCCTGAATCTACTACCCTTTAGCTTGAGCTCATGACCCCTTGTTCTTGAATTTTCCATTTTATGTAAAATACCCACAGCCTCAGTTTTACTAAACCCTTTAATGTACTTGAAAGTTGCTATCATATCACCTCTTTCCCTTCTCTCCTCTAAGCTATACATATTTAGGTCATTGAGCCTATCCTGGTAAGTTTTATTTTTTAGACCATGTACCATTTTGGTAGCCCTCCTTTGCACAGATTCAAGTTTGTTAATATCCTTCTGAAGATATGGCCTCCAGAACTGCACACAATACTCAAGATGAGGCCTAACTAATGATCTATAAAGTGGCATAAGAACCTTACTATTTCTGCTGCAAATACCTCTACCAATACATCCAAGCATTCTGCTAGCCTTACTCGCTGCCTTACTACATTGTTTACTAAGTTTTAAATCATCTGAAATAATAATTCCCAAGTCCTGTTCCTCGTCTGTAACAGTCAGTAAAGTGTCATTGAGTCTGTAATTAACATTTGGATTTTTCTTCCCTAAATGCATTATTTTACACTTTGCTGTGTTAAACTTTAGATCCCAGTCGTTTGTCCAATCCTCCAATTGTTGTATATCACTTCTCATTTTGTCTACCCCCCCCTGGAACATCCACTCTGTTGCAAATTTTTGTATCATCTGCAAAGAGACATACTTTCCCCTGTAGCCCTTTGCTGATATCGCAGATAAATATGTTAAACAAAACAGGCCCCAGAACTGACCCCTGAGGAACACCACTAGTAACAGCCCCCTCTGCTGAATGAACTCCATTTACTAAGACACTTTGTTTTCTGTCCTTAAGCCAGCATTCCACCCAGTTCACAATTTTTGAATCTAGACCAAGGAGATATAGTTTGTGAATAAGTTTATTGTGTGGGACGGTGTCAAATGCTTTGCTGAAATCTAAATATGCTACATCAACTGCTCCTCCCTTGTCTAATACTTTTGTTACATAATCAAAGAAGTCAATTAGATTAGTCTGACATGATCTCCCTGAAGTAAAACCATGCTGATTTTGGTCCTCTAAATTGTTTGTCTTTATGTAAGTCATAATTCTTTCCTTTAAGAGGCTTTCCATTAATTTCCCTACTACTGAAGTTAAACTAACTGGCCTGTAGTTGCCAGATTCTTCTCTACTGCCCTTTTTATGAAGAGGTATTACATTTGCTATTCTCCAATCATCTGGGACAGCTCCTGTTAATAGTGACTGATTAAACAGATCAGTTAATGGGACAGTTAGCACTGAACGAAGTTCTTTTAAAACCCTTGGATGAATATTATCAGGACCCACTGCCTTTGTAACATTTATTTTTGATAATGCTAACAAAACCTCATCCTCTGTAAAAAGATTACTGTTAAGCTTGTTTCTATTTTGCATAGCATCCCTTAATGTAGACATTGTATCTTCACAATCTTTAGTGAAAACAGAACAGAAGTAATCATTGAGACAGTCTGCAATCTGCTTATCTCCTTCTATTATTCTACCATCAACTGATTTCAATTTTACTATTCCTACCTTATTTTTTCTTCTTTCACTGATATATCTAAAGAATGTTTTGTCCCCATGTTTTACTGACTGTGCTATCTTCTCTTCTGCATCAGCTTTAACCTTCCTAATTAACTGCTTAGTCTTTTTTTGTTGGAGTCTCCATATTTTCATATCATCATCTGCTTGTGTGTGTCTGTAATTTTTATAAGCTATCTTTTTTGTCTTTACAGCATGTGCTACTTCTTTGGAAAACCAAATTGGTTTCCGCTTTCTTTTACTTTTACAGACATGTCTAATACAGTGTGCGGTTGCATCTAAAATGGCACCTTTCACAAATTCCCACTGTTCTTGAACCCCTGTAATAAGATTTTTCCCCTTTAAATAGTTTTTTAGGTATTCTCCCATTAATGAAAAATCTGCCGTCCTAAAGTCTAAAACTTTTGTTTTAGTCTGGGTGTACAGTTCCTGAACATGAATACTAAACCAAACAGATTGATGATCACTGGATCCTAAGTTCTCACCTACAGACACATCTGAAACTGTATCACTGTTTGTAAGTATTAGATCTAATATAGCTTCCTTACGAGTTGGTTCCTTGACTAATTGTTCAAGTGATTCCCCTAGCAGAGATTCAAGAATATACCTGCTTCTAGCCGATCTAGCAGAAGGAATCTTCCAGTCTATATCTGGCAAATTAAAGTCCCCCAGTACTATAACCTTACCCTTCATGGTCATTTTGGTTATTTCATCTAATAACAGATTGTCCAGTTTTTCATCCTGCAATGGAGGCCTATATACAACCCCTATTCTAAAAACATTTTTATCTCCAATTTCCAAAGTCACCCAAATACTTTCCACCTCATCATTTGTTCCTACAATTTCAGTAACCTTTATATTTTCATTTACATACAAAGCAACTCCTCCACCTTTCTTTCCTACTCTGTTCTTTTTAAATAACCTGTATCCAGGTATGACTATGTCCCAGTCATGCAAATCATTGTACCATGTTTCTGTTATAGCTACTAAATCCAAGTTGTCCCTAGTCATTATTGACTATTATTACCGCAAAACTCGTAATCTAGCCGAATGTTAATTATAAGTGAGTCAACCTGGTAGATGAAAACCAGAACAGATCTATCACATAAACCTACTTAAACCATGGGTAGACAGAGAGGTTTTGACGATAATAAAAGATAAATTTACTCATGCTACAGTTGAGAAAATTCCTGAGGTATATATAGCAGAGACGCTAGCTCCCCATCAGAAGCAAGAAGTCAGAGAATTTGTGTCTAAAAAAAGAGATGTTTTTCCCCCAATACCAGGGAGAACAAATGTAATCATGCATGATATAATTACAGAACCTGGTAAAATCATTAATTTGAAGCCATACTGAATACCAGAGGCCAGGAGAGAGGCAGTTAATGTCGAGTAATAGATGTTTCACAAATTGATTAGAGCAACCCAATTGTTTTGGTGCCTAAGCCGAATGGTGAAACAAAGGTTTTGTAATGATTTTTGCAAGCTGAATGACTTTTCCAAATTTGACGCTTACCCTATGCCTCAAGTGGATGAGCTAATAGAGAAATTGGGTAGATCTAGGTTTCTAAGCACCTTAGCTCTGACTAAATGTTATTGGCAGGTCCCACTGACAGACAGAGCAAAAGAGAAAACAGCCTTTTCTACACCTGAGAGCCTATTTCAGTACAAAGTGTTGACATTTGGGTTGCATGGGGCTCCAGCCACCTTTCAGCATATGATGGATAAAATAATTAGGCCTCATAGAGCAAATGCAGCTGTCTATCTGGATGATGTGGTAATTCACAGTGTGGACTGGGAAACACATCTTCCCTGTGTTCAGGCTGTTGATGCACTGTGGGCTGCAGGGTTAACTGCCAACCCTGAAAATGCTCTCTAGGATTAGAAGAGACAAAATATTTGGGTTATACAATCGGTAGGGGACTCCTTAAACCACAACAGGGTAAAGTTGAGGCTATTTCAGGTTGGTCACTTCTTGTGACTAAGAAACAACTAAGGGCATTTCTGGAAATAACAGGGTATTATTGCATGTTCATCCTTAATTTTTCTACTATTGCTAACCCTTTGATAGAACTCACTAAAGCTAAAAAGACCTGTAATGGTGACGTGGAACCCTGAAGCAGACCATGCATTTTGTGTTTTGAAAGAGGCATTGTAATGTATATTCAATTCCTAAACCCCAGGGAAATGTATTGTATAAAATGCGGCTAGGAATGAAGATGCTGTTATTTTGGGTCCCTGGGGAGGAACACTGGAGAGTGGGCGGGCCAGTGCTCCACTCCTCAGTTTGCACATAGCTGAAAGTGAGGAATCAGGAAGGGATTTTTCCTCACCTGTGTTTAATCAAATGGGGGTATTATTCTCCAGCTTCTAGGTGGAGAGAGAGGGAGCTTTCAGTGTGTTTCTGGCTGGAAGAGTAACACATTGCAGTTGAGCTAAGAAAAGCTGCTATGGTGAGGTTGGTAAAAACAGCATGTTTTGTTAAGTTTTGTTTTTCCTTGATTTAGTAAGGGATAAAAACTCAGTAAGAGCTCACACTGAGCTAGGTTTTTTTTTTTTTTTTTGTTTTTTTTTTTTAACCACAAGACAACATGGCTACAACATTCGAAATGAAAAAGAAATGTCACATTTGAACAAAAGTTATATTATTCATATACCGCTTTTAGAAATAATGCTGACTTTCAGAGCTTAATAATATACATCAAAAGCAACAGTCTGTCTCTAAATTATACCAACCTAAATGAATGTTAAGCCTATGAAAAAGAAACCTCTTTTTTATGATATACATTATAATGTGGAAACTACAGCTCAGGTTTCTTATGAAAAAAGAAATATGCGGTGAGCTGAGTTTTTGAGTGGATCAGAGGGTAAGGGGGATACAGCGGGCCAGAGCCGCTCGAGTGGGAGTAAAGGGTCTTAGTATTAGTCAGTAGTTGCCTGTAGGATAAACATTCAATTTAAACAAAATAAAGAACTAGTACATATGCCGATAAACACACATTCTCCCTTTGATATATGCCCTAGGTAAGAAAGACAAGCATAGAGATAACAATTCTGCGTCACCTAATATCCATAGATGGAATCTATGTGAGGTTCAAGAGTAGCATGGAGCCTGCCATAGTGAGATAAAAGCACTAAGCTTGTCTGTTGGGCAAAGTCATAACTAACTTAGCAGTAACATAGGGGAGAAAGTGAGAACATGAATATTATATCTAGTATTCTGGTAATGAACTAGGAATGGTGATGTGCAACTATTAGATGTATAGGGACTCTCAGAGTGTTTAGGAGACAGGAGGGAATTATGGCCAATCATGTTAAACCATGGTACTGTAAAGTTAGTAGGAGAGCTGTGAAGATGTATCCACCCTTTTGCTGAGGAGGTAGAGTAGTAGCAGGAATTTCTATGACCATGAGCAGCCACATGAGATAAACTAGTAACCTAGTCGTGTCTGTTAATATTCCCTATGAACTCATATTAGGTGTAGTAACCTGCAGAACCTAATGACCAGCAATGCTCAGTGTGGTGGACAGCTAAATTGACTAACTGGTCTAGTATGATAGTGATATAGGCAAAAATAAATGCGTGGTTCCATCTTAAATAGAGTTATAGAGCTAAAAGCGCTCGCAGGTGACCACTATGTAATTGTGTGAGAATGGAATATACATAACTAGCTAATGGGTTTTTATAGTTGGCATAGTTTAAACCACCCTTGTGAGGATGTGAAAGTCCTAGCGACCAGATAAACACAAAACAAATTAACTATCAAACTGAAGTGGTCAAGATATATACACTCATAAATATAACTGAACAGACTTAACATTAAGGCTTCCCTTCAAAAGAAAAAAACAAACAAATAAAATAACAACAGTTCAGTTGCCATTAGAGTCACTAGCTTCCAAAACACAGGTGCCGATGTAGGGGAGACAACGCAGAGATAATCAAAAGAGCTCCGCATATCCTAGGGTTATAGGAAGTCTTTATCCTATTCCTACTCTGCATAGGCTCAGTGTCCCGAGGGTAAGGTTGGAAGGGTTCATTAGCCAGTTGGCCTTTGGCTGCAGTATCGCTATACAGTCAGGGGAGAGATTGTGCGCTCTCACCACACTCCGTTGTAGAGGATCTCTAGCGCTGGTGTCCGGAGCCATAATTGAGTCCCAAGTAGTACCCGGTAGACCGTCCGCATCTCCCCAGACCCTGACTGAGAGCAAGTTCACTTTGATTTGAGTCCAGTGAGCAGGAGCAGCAAAAGGGAAAGGACTACAGTCACTCACGTATTGCTGCTCAGCCTGTATGTTACTCGGTTCCACAGCGCCCATGTGGCTGAAGTCATCGGATGGCTCTTGGTCAGGCTGGGGTTCAAAAAAAGGGTCAGTGTCTACAGGCTGTTTGCTGTAGCGTAGGGTTTTAGTGTCTGACCTCTCTGCCTTGTAAGAGCTGTCATCCTCCCCTGTGTGCTGCATACGGGCTAGAAGTGAGAGATGATTGAAATGCCTCTCCATTTTATTTTCCAAGGCAGCTAGCAGGGTCATTATTGTTGCGTAGCATTCCTCCTCCATGACAGCTGAAGTAAGGCTTACTGCCATGCACCACAGTAAGGCCCAACGATCTGGAGTGTGTAGTAGAAATATATCTCTGATAAAAAAGGTATCAGGAGGTGCAGAGATTTATACAGAGATCTTCTTAGTTGGAGATATCAAATTAGATGGCTGTAGTTTGTAGGAAAAACAGCTGATTTATAGACACTGTTTGTTCCGGTTTCATTTATGCTACCATCCATATTGGTTGCTGGACACGCCCCCACACTGAGCTAGGTTTTTGTTTGTAGGTGTGGGTGTGTTTGGTTGTTGTAAAACACACATTGCTGTGAACTGCACTTGCACAGTGAAAAATAAAGCTGACTGTTTAAATTTATTAAGGCTGTGTTATTTATACCCTAGAGCTATTTCCCTGAAACCAGGCACCAGGAGTGTTGCTTTTCAGCCTGAAATACAGACAGACACAGTTTTTATCGGGTTAGCGTGACAGCAAAAATTGTTTACTTTAAACTCATAATACGAGCACAACCCAACAAGTCTAATAATCTTACTTCTAGAACAAATTAACGCTGTGCTCTACTCGTAATTTTTAAATTAAGATTTCCTTTATAAACAATAATTCAGATGCAGATGCATTTAAACAAGTCTGAGATTTAGAATTTAAAGAATATAAAATATTCATCATGGAAATGGGTTAGAATTTGAAAAGCAAAAATTTTAAAAAATGTCCATCACTATAATGGTTACAACACCACATCTTTTTTCATCTTCTTTAAAATTAGTATGTAAAAAGATGGAAACAGAAAAAATAACTGATGGCCCAGTAATAAAAACGTTCATCTTATACTTTGGCATTCCGCCTTTCTTCAGGACGTGTCCTACGTATCTCACATATCATATTTTATAGTTAAACCAATCAGGTGTTAAATGAAAATTAACTATAATTTGCTTCACTTATCTAAACAACTTGCAAAATTTCGTAAATAAATTACAAAATGTTCATAAATTGTATTACACAATAAAACATCAGTACCATAACATACAATAATTCAAATAATATTTCCTCAAAAACATGTCAATAACCAGTCATTATTGTATAAATACCTGAACCACAATGGCAAATCTATTAGGTATACATAAAAGGCATTAAATCTATCCATTTCAAATATATCTCAAAAATACAAGATGGAATCATATTCATTTTTCCAACCTATTAGGTAATGTGTCTCAAGAGGAAAAATCCAAAACACTTCTTTTATCTAGCTTTCTCTATCTATTGCCACTACCAGGATGTCTAGGTATCAGTCATGAATTGGAAATTAAAAATGCCACAACTTTTAAAATGCTTAGTTACAGAGGTAGTAATTAAATTATCTTCTATGTCTTTCAGATGTTCAAGAATTCTGTTTTTTTTTTAGAAAGTGTAGTACGACCTACATACATAGTTTACATATGATAAAATAAACAACATATTTACTGTCACAATTTAAATCTGTTCTACTTGAAAGACCTCTACTGTTTGTATAAGACTGAAAATTCTGACCTATTTTTGCATATCTACAACACTTGTAACCATTAATATTACCATGAAAAATAATAAAAACAACAGTTTTATGCAACCATGTGCCAAAGGAAGTAATTTAGAATCATTGTATAAAATAGGCAAAGCATTAATTATTATGTTCTTAATCTTGCCAAATTCGAAAGAGTATGTAGTAATAAATGCATTTTTTGTTGTTGTTATTTATATCCATATTTCTCTTCCTATCATGTCCAAATAATTTACTTTCTTTGTATTTCGGATACTTCATCCAGAGTTTTACATAGTAATTCATAATAATATCTTATTTTAATATTCTTGTTATTAACTAATTCAATGCCTCTTCAAATATCTTATATGTAGAACAATTTCTCCACAAACTGACAAATTGTCCTTTAGGGATGACCTTTATAACATGATGAAAAAAAGAAGCCTCCAACCAAACAAACATATGTGGCAGTGCCGTCTCAACAATATTATATTCCAATATAGAGACGATAGCAAGTATCAGGTATGAAGTCAGGAGAGCAAATCCTGTATGTGTCTAACATATGTCTCAACGTACAATCCACTTGGAGGACACAAAAATAAAAAAGCACTCTGACACTTTGCCAGACCGTGCTGCTCTAATATACTTGTGATACAAGTATCATCTTCATAGCATGTTGCTTCCACGTACCAGCTGACCTTAGAAATCCATTCGATAGCAAGTCAGGAGCCCTGCAGGTAAACCCTCGATATATGAACAAACCAATAGAAAAAACCTGGACCGGCTCACTCAAAAATGCTGTGTTTATTACAAGATAAGAAAAAGTAGCATCACAATATCACGCAGCAGCGTGTAAAAAGTCAGTAAGAAAACAAGAGGGGTCCCCCTGGCATTTATAACATCAGAAATAATCTGCCCTTAAAACTTTATTGCCCAAAATATCGTTTTTATAAGCCATTGATTCAATTATTCTTTATCTCAGATCAATTCTAAATCCAAATCTGTGGCAAAACTTATAAATGACAGACTCCTGACATTCATGTTAAATGTCCTTGCATATTCTTCAGCACTTTCTACTGTACAACCCCATATAAAAATATATATATAATAAAACCAGCAGAAGACATTATTGCAATAAGGATAGTGCTAAATAAATAACCGGTTTGAATAAATGACTTTATGAAAAAATAATAAATTATTTTTAAACATCTGAATGTGCGAAACATACAAAAGTTATTTTAAATTATACCATTATGAGTTATATATCTAAAAACAAGCAGACATTAACAGTCTTGAATAAGATGTGAAGAGACCATTTAAGTGGTTGTAGGCATTTAGGCAAATGTATTGATGGTTTTCCTTATAACACATAGACAAGATAATAATCAAAATGTTTTACTAGTTGTATAAAATGTTCTTACCGCTTCTGGTATTACTTGTTAGTAAATACCTTGTGTCGGCAAACTGTAGTATTTTCTGTTTAAAAACTGGGCGCACCTGTGGTCACATGACATTTTTCAATGAATCAGAGATCAATTTTTTTGAACCGTTATTTTGAAAAAGAGTTTTGGTTGGGTATAGTCTTATTTAAGCCATATATTTGTTGATCAGACAAAAGGCTCCTAGTAGATGGTGCAAACACTTTATAGTTTGAGTATTGAAAACGGTGGGACCACTCTGCCTGGATTTTGTATCAAAATGTATTGATGGGCTGTCAGCAGCTTTAATACTTACTGTATCAATTTGGTTGTTCAGTTAAATAGAACCCCTCTGCCACATCAGTATTATAATCCAGAAAGTTGAATCGTATTGAAGAATTTCTAAATAATTTTTAATGGGCTCCCAGCAAGATACACTGGTAGTTTCCATATGCTCTTTAAATAGTTTCTTTTTGGGTCTTTTTGATTCACGGATCAATTAACCTAAAAAAAAGTCTAAAAGTGCCAGTACTTTAAATAAGTGTATATAAGGTACCAGATATTTTGTGCCATATATTTATATGTAATTTTATTATTTAAAATGAATGACCTTAAAATATTCCTTGGGTCTCATTTGATATAATACTTGCAATTTATAAAACACTTTTAGAATTTCACATGCATAAAAAGCTTTTTCTTTTTTTTTTTTTTTTTTTTTTAAATACATTTTTATTGAGGTTCTTTTCAAAACAAACAATCATTAACTGTCAGTACATAATAAAAAGGAAAATAAATTGTTACAGAGTAAGCTGCCAAAACAAGATCGTATAGGTATATAAAACAGTTAAATGACAAATTACCCATTAGATAGAAGCAATAAACTCTGTTCAAACATTTTACCTACTATAAGATATAAGTGGCCACTTGTAGACCGCACAGATGCTGTAGCATAATATAGAGCAGGTAAGCAGTGGTGTGTCAGGGCCACTCATGGACCCCTGATGGAGAACCTCTATTTTATATATATATATTTTTTTATTTTAAGGCTATAGTTAGGCTATATTTTAATAAGGCTTACAAGAAAATAATTTCAAGGAATAACAAAAGTTGAAGTGTTTGAACAATAAGGTAAGTTTAGAATATTTGGTACAAGCTAGGTGAAAAGTATGTAGCAGTATATGCTAAGTCTATGCTAAGCCTATGGTAAAATCTGTTAAGTATATATAAACATAAGTGTTAAACAAGAAATATAAAGTCAACACTATGGTAAAGTTTAAGAACTGCGTATAAAAGAATAGTGTAGGTTGCGGTATTAGTTAGAAAAACCGCTGAAATAGTCCTCCTAAACTAGGAGGCGTATTATGCAATAGTGGAGGGGGGGGGAGGTGGGTATTGAAGCGTATTAGGTAACTAATATGGTATGTAGTGATGGTATACCTATTCACAGGGCTGGCATAGCTTATGGAGCTTATTTGAAATATGGTACATAATAAGGCCAGAAATAACAATAGTTAAGCAGGACCTGCCTGCCCTAGAGGCACTGTTGCAGGCCTCAAAATAGAGCTATGCGTCCCAAGATATCTATGTCCACAACAGCAAATTATGTATGTGCACAATATGCCTCATATTAAAATGATAGAGCTCTCAGTAAAATACTTGTAAGCTAAGCAGCTGACCTTAGTATCAAATAGTTTGTGACTTATAAACTTTTTTCAGGACTGCCAGGCTCCCAATAGTAGGCATATCAGTTTGTGTTAAGTTCAGCAAGTATATTAATCTCTATGGTTTAATTTATCATAAGATGTGCTATACAGACGACACCTGTAGTCTGCTTAGGCAAAGCCATGGCAGACTACCATAAATAAGATAATTATATGCGTAGGCAAAAATGGGCTATGGAAGTTAGCATGGGACCAGTCTGAAATAAAACACACTGAACTATAAAAGATTATCATAAGTAGGTTGGGGAAGGGGCACCATAGAAGTGCAAACAATCTTAAAACAGGCCAGGCCGTTACATTAGTCTCTGTAGCAATAAGGTACATTGTCTTATAGTAATGATAATAAGAGCACTTGTATATGTCTATATTTCAAGCAGGTTACTGTCTGCCTTTATGCAAATTTAACTCCCTCCACCTGGGTATGGGCCCTATACCCCATGGAGGGTGCTCAATTAAAAAAGTTATGTACCCACAACATTGAGTTTGATGAAGAAATTGGCGTGCCACACACAGTACCTCATTACCTTAATAAGCTAAACCCTAGGACTTAAACCAGAAGATGAGATTATGGTTCCTAGAATTGGCGATTAGCGAAGAATAATTACACTATAGTAACAATAAACCTATTCTGTCTTGATTTCCTTAACTATAAACTAGAATAATATCATCTCTCTGAGGTTAGACAGAATAGTCATAGGAGTAGATATCTAGTGATACTAGAACAAATATTTTTAGAATCATCTGTGTCCATTGTTGGTGTGGGCCTGGTAAAGCATCAATAATGTATAGTTAACAAGTACATATAGAAAAGTGGCAGGTAGTTATAGAATATTATCGACAGAATCACATGCTGGGCTGGAAAGATTTCCTCTAGAAAAAACAGTAGTTAATGAGACCTTTCATATTGGGCATATATATTGGCAGACATAAATTAGTATCACAGCTTTCACTCAACATGCTGTATAAACTGAACCCAGTATAACATAAGAAGAGTAGGTATAGGTTTACCTCAACTTGAGTTTTAAAATAGTTAAGGCAGTATATAGTATTGAACAAAAAACAAGCAAACTGAACCATGCAGATAAATAAAGTAGTGCTAAACAGCCTGCTAAAGTCATAAACCAGAGCATCAAGTCAGTGACTGTCCTAAGGGTGCTAGACTGTGATTCAACTCAAGACATGACACTGCTTCTCATTCAAGTACAAAGTTGGGTAGGGGACAATGACATAACACAACGTTTCAACAACTGATAAGTCTATTTTATATATCGATAAGGAATGTCAAATTTTTCATTCAGACTCACTAGGAGCCCTGATAAACAGGTACTCAGCTCTACAGACAGGGTAGGGGAAAGCAATAGAGGCAGCAGCCACAGTATATGAACAGCAACTCAGCGCCAGCAGCTGTAAGCCGGGCTGTCATTATAGAGTACGACTATGTCCACTAACCCACACCATCGCGCCTGCTTGCGATGTTTACATTGCCAGATGTGGGAAAGCTAATGTGAGTCTTAGAAATGAGCCCATGTACTAAGCTGAACCTTCGATCCTTGATGTATAGGCAGCTCTGGGTCAGGCCGTCCAGCAGAAGGAACCGGTCTAAGCGCTTGAGGTAAGAGTTCTTCCGAGCTGCTGTTCCTCTGGGCCCATCTGTCCACAACTGATTGCAAGGATCACTACCAGGCTTATCACAAGATGCTCAATAATTCTCTGCTACTCCGCGGCCTGCTGCATCAGGTGGTATGTAAACTCGGCCAACACTGCTTGGGCGCCGTAAGCGGTCAGGTATAAAAGTTTTGTCTCCAGTGCTCGCCTCATCTATACTTTGTGCTCGCATAACTCCCTTATTCTCCAGGTCAGGAAGGAGTGAGTAAGCAGCGTGAGTTGTAAGCGCCGCTGCTTCCTGCTGGGGATCCATTGTGTATTGGCATTCGAGCGTAACTCTACACCCCTCTAGGAAGCGATGTATCGCCTTCATGATGTGGTCCACATCCTCCATGATCAAATATGGTAGCGAGCCCCTAAATTGAGGTTTGGAAAAATGATAGTCTTTGATCAATTTTGCTCACAACTAATGGCGCTGAATAGGCCGCAAGACGGCTGCTACAGTTCACTTATTCAGTGTTAAACGCGCCAAGGTTGTGAAAATCTGTTTATGAGGTGTTTCGCTCTCAAAAATTAGTTGGTTAGAACAGCTGCGGTTTCAGGTCTTCATGGGTAGCCTAATGGGTGAATAGATGAACACAGACGATCGCTAGTTTTATTTTTTATATACCATATAGTTAGAGCTGCTGAGAAGTGCGACCGTCTGGTTTCACAGTTGGCTCCGCCCCCCATAAAAAGCTTTTTCTCACATATATAATAAAAACATCTGTACATATATAAAAAATTCCTTACATATACAAAAATATCTACATTTATATATAAAAAAATCCTTCCACATATAGAAAATATTTACATATTTAAAAAAAAAATCTCTACACATATAAAACCCCCCACAAATATATAAGAATCTTTGCACATACCAAAAATCTAAACATATATAAAAAAACTCAATTGCTGAGTTCTAACATGAATATGTTCAAAGTATAAACTAACCCAACCTGAACTTTTTAGATCTAAGTATATTAATGAATGTTTGAATGAATAAAGAGGGTTGTATTGTTATCTTTATTTTAAAAAGAAGGTTGTATTATTATCTTTATTTAAAAAATAAAATTTAGATTCATTTTATTATTAAGTCCAAAAATATGCAAGGTTTTAAAATTAGAAATGAGTTCTGCTTCTTGATTGAATACCCTCTTTTCCATATTTCCTCCCCTTTTTTCTTGATATATTTTCTTTATACCCCAACATTTCAGACAACTAATATTTCCATTATGTATGGTTTTAAAATTGTTATATAATGCAGTATCAGAACATTTTTGTTCTATGCTCCACAGATATTCCCTTATTCAATCTTGCAGGGTTTTACTTGTTTGTGCTATATGCTGTAAATTACACAAGCATTAATACAATACGGACAATAATATGTAAATAACATTATTGTCCGTACATCTAATGATCTCATTTATTTTTCACCATTTTTTGTGTACTATATTTACAGGCTTTACAGGAAGTATGCAAGAAGAAACCACATCTTTTTACCCAGTGTAAATCCCAGTAAATAATATTTTTCTTTGTGTTTTTAAATTCACTTGGGGCTAAATAGTTCTTAATTTATTTTTGCCTTTTTGAATATGATGTTAGGAATATTCTGTATTTTTCCCTTAACATGGGATCTTTTTTAATAAAATGCCAAAAAAAATTTCACTATAAAATGTTGTGAACTATAATTAGTGATAAATGGAATGTCAAGGTTTTCATTATTCGGTGTATCCTAAATATTTCTCTTTATCTCATTCGTTTTTTTGGAGGAGAGTTTTTCTATCTATACTTTTTGACATCTTTAATAGTTTCTATTTTTTTGTCTATCATACCCTTTTTCTTCAAAATGATTTATTAAAGTCTCTGTTTGTATCTCATAGTTACTAAGGTCGAAGTAGTGTTTTCTAATTCTTAAACGTTGACCTTTAGGTATATTCGATTTCCAGTTTTCTAAGTGGCAACTATCATTATGAATGTAATTGTTTACATCTATTTGTTTGAAGTAGGCTTTTGTGTTGATTTTATTGTCAATGATTTCATTTTTTATGTCAAAAAATGTATTTTACTATGACTCAGTATATGTGTAAATCTTAAACCTAATGTATTGTTGTCTAAATCTTCTATAAACAGTTCTAATAATTCTAGTCCATCCTTCCAAACTATAAATATATAATCTAGGAAACAATTATAGAGCGCAAGATTTGCATCCCAGGGTCCTTTTTTTAATAAATATTTCTTCTAAATAACCGATGAAAAGGTTTGCTCAGCTGGGAGTGATTCTTGTTCCCATTGCAGTGCCTTTAATTTGCAAAAAAAATTCATCATTAAATAAAAAACAATTGTTTCTAACAAAGAATTCTAGAAATTCTAATAAGAACTCACTCTCACCTAGATTACGAGTTTTGCGCTAAACAGGGTGTGTAAAGAACGCAATAAAATGAGCGGTACTGCACTTTCCATAGCGCTGCCATTGTGAGTTACTAAAAAACGTCCTTGTGCTGTGCGTTATGGTGCATTAAGCTCCATACCGCACAAAAGCCAAGGGCTGAGTTTACGTGCTTGTGCACACTTTCCCCTATAGACATCAATGGGGAGAGAGTGCTAGAAAAAAACACCTGCGATCGCGGAATGGCAAATTGCCGTAAAGCAACCCCATTGATGTCTATGGAGAAAAGAAAGTTACTTTTAAATCTAACACCCTAACATAAACCCCTAGTCTAAACACCCCTAGTCTGCCGGCCCAACACTAAATAAAGATATTAACCCCTAACCTGACACTAATAAAAGTTATTAACCCCTAATCCGCCACTCCCTGACATTACCAACACTAAGTTATTAACCCTTAATCCGCCGCTTCCCAACATTGCCGACACTAATAAAAGTTATTAACCCCTAATCCTCCGCCCCTCACATCGCCGACATGAAATAATCCTATTAACCCCTAAACCGTTGGCCCTCCACATCGCAACTCATAAATAAATCTATTAACCTCTAAATGGCCGGACTCCCACATCGCAAAACACTAACGGCTAGATTTAGAGTTTTGTCGGTAATGACCCGCGTAGCTAACGCTGGCTTTTTTCTGGCCGCACCTTTAAAATAACTCTGGTATTGAGAGTCCACAGAATGGCTGCGTTAGGCTCCAAAAAAGGAGCGTAGAGCATATTTAACGCAACTTCAACTCTCGATACCAGAGTTGCTTACAGAAGCGGCCAGCCTCAAAAACGTGCTCGTGCACGATTCCCCCATAGGAAACAATGGGGCTGTTTGAGCTGAAAAAAAACCTAACACCTGCAAAAAAGCCGCGTTCAGCTCCTAACGCAGCCCCATTGTTTCCTATGGGGAAACACTTCCTACGTCTGCACCTAACACTCTAACATGTACCCCGAGTCTAAACACCCCTAACCTTACACTTATTAACCCCTATTCTGCCGCCCCCGCTATCGCTGACCCCTGTATATTATTTTTAACCCCTAATCTGCCGCTCCGTAAACCGCCGCTACTTACATTATCCCTATGTACCCCTAATCTGCTGCCCCTAACACCGCTGACCCCTATATTATATTTATTAACCCCTAATCTGCCCCCCACAACGTCGCCTCCACCTTCCTACACTTATTAACCCCTAATCTGCCGAGCGGACCGCACCGCTATTATTATAAAGTTATTAACCCCTAATCCGCCTCACTAACCCTATAATAAATAGTATTAACCCCTAATCTGCCCTCCCTAACATCGCCGACACCTAACTTCAATTATTAACCCCTAATCTGCCAACTGGAGCTCACCGCTATTCTAATAAATGTATTAACCCCTAAAGCTAAGTCTAACCCTAACACTAACACCCCCCTAAATTAAATATAATTTTAATCTAACAAAATTAATTAACTCTTCTTAAATAAATTATTCCTATTTAAAGCTAAATACTTACCTGTAAAATAAATCCTAATATAGCTACAATATAAATTATAATGATATTATAGCTATTTTAGGATTAATATTTATTTTACAGGTAACTTTGTATTTATTTTAACCAGGTACAATAGCTATTAAATAGTTAAGAACTATTTAATAGCTAAAATAGTTAAAATAATTATAAATTTACCTGTAAAATAAATCCTAACCTAAGTTACAATTAAACCTAACACTACACTATCAATAAATTAATTAAATAAAATACCTATAATTATCTACAATTAAACCTAACACTACACTATCAATAAATAAATTAAATACAATTCCTACAAATAAATACAATGAAATAAACTAACTAAAGTACAAAAAATAAAAAAGAACTAAGTTACAAAAAATAAAAAAATATTTACAAACATTAGAAATATTACAACAATTTTAAACTAATTACACCTACTCTAAGCCCCCTAATAAAATAACAACGCCCCCCAAAATAAAAAATGCCCTACCCTTTTCTAAATTACTAAAGTTCAAAGCTCTTTTACCTTACCAGCCCTGAACAGGGCCCTTTGCGGGGCATGCCCCAAGAAGTTCAGCTCTTTTGCCTGTAAAAAAAACATGCAATACCCCCCCCAACATTACAACCCACCACCCACATACCCCTAATCTAACCCAAACCCCCCTTAAATAAACCTAACACTAAGCCCCTGAAGATCTCCCTACCTTGAGTCGTCTTCACCCAGCCGAGCCAAATTCTTCATCCAAGCGGAGCAAGAAGAGGTCCTCCATCCGGTAGAAGTCTTCATCCAAGCGGGGCAGAAGAGGTCTTCCATCCGATTGAAGTCTTCATCCAAGCGGAATCTTCTATCGTCATCCATCCGGAGCGGAGCGGCAGCATCCTGAAGACCTCCGACGCGGAACATCCATTCTGGCCGACGACTGAACGACGAATGACGGTTCCTTTAAATGACATCATCCAAGATGGCGTCCCTCGAATTCCGATTGGCTGATAGGATTCTATCAGCCAATCAGAATTAAGGTAGGAATATTCTGATTGGCTGATGGAGTCAGCCAATCAGAATCAAGTTCAATCCGATTGGCTGATATAGCTACAATAATTTATATTGTAGCTATATTAGGATTTATTTTACAGGTAAGTATTTAGCTTTAAATAGGAATAATTTATTTAAGAAGAGTTAATTAATTTCGTTAGATTAAAATTATATTTAACTTAGGGGGGTGTTAGTGTTAGGGTTAGACTTAGCTTTAGGGGTTAATACATTTATTAGAATAGCGGTGAGCTCCAGTTGGCAGATTAGGGGTTAATAATTGAAGTTAGGTGTCGGCGATGTTAGGGAGGGCAGATTAGGGGTTAATACTATTTATTATAGGGTTAGTGAGGCGGATTAGGGGTTAATAACTTTATAATAATAGCGGTGCGGTCCGCTCGGCAGATTAGGGGTTAATAAGTGTAGGCAGGTGGAGGCGACATTGAGGGGGGCAGATTAGGGGTTAATAAATATAATATAGGGGTCGGCGGTGTTAGGGGCAGCAGATTAGGGGTACATAGCTATAATGTAGGTGGCGGCTCTTTGTGGTCGGCAGATTAGGGGTTAATTATTGTAGGTAGCTGGCTGCGACGTTGTGGGGGGCAGGTTAGGGGTTAATAAAAAAATGTAATCGAGTGTCGGCGATGTGGGGGGGCCTCGGTTTAGGGGTACATAGGTAGTTTATGGGTGTTAGTGTACTTTAGAGCACAGTAGTTAAGAGCTTTATAAACCGGCGTTAGCCCAGAAAGCTCTTAACTACTGACTTTTTTCTGCGGCTGGAGTTTTGTCGTTAGATTTCTAACGCTCACTTCAGACACGACTCTAAATACCGGAGTTAGAAAGATACCATTGAAAAGATAGGATACGCAAATGACGTAAGGGGATCTGCGGTATGGAAAAGTCGCGGCTGAAAAGTGAGCGTTAGACCCTTTTTTGAATGACTCCAAATACCAGCGGTAGCCTAAAACCAGCGTTAGGAGCCTCTAACGCTGGTTTTCACGGCTACCGCCAAACTCCAAATCTAGACCTAAGTTAAACTATTAACCCCTGAACTTAACACCCCCTAAACTTAAATTTAAAGTTACAATATAACTATCTTAAAATAAATAGAGACTTACCTGTGAAATAAAAAAACTAACATTAAACTATAAATTAACCTAACATTACTATTCTAATAAAATATAAAAAAATACCAATTAAAAAACCTAAAATTACACATTTAAAAAAACTTAATACTATGAAAAAAATAAAAAAATCTAACATTACAAAAAATAATAAACAAAATTTTTAAAAATAAAAACAATTACACCTAATCTAAGTCCTATAAAAATAAAAAGCCCACCCAAAATAAAAACACCCCTTAACATACAATAAACTACCAACAGCCCTTAAAAGAGCCTTTTGTATGGCATTGCTCTAAGTTAAACAGCTCTTTTACCTAGAAAAGAAATACAAAGTCCTCCCAACAGTAAAAAACCCCACCGAACCAACCCCCAATATAAAAACCTAAGTCTAGGTATTCAGCTCTTTTACAAGCCCAAAGCCCTAATCTTAAAAAAAAAAAAACACCCCCCCTCCAAAAACAATAACACTAACCCCAGAATTTCTACTCATAGTTCCTGAAGTCCGGACATCCATCTCCATCCAGGCGGGGAGTAGTCTTCATCCAGGTCGCGAGAAGTCTTTATCCAGGCGGTGACATCTTCATCCATCGCAGGGGCATCTTCTATCTTCATCCTGGCGGCGCGGAGCTATCCAGGACCGGTGATGACATCCTGCGTGCAGTGTCCTCTTCATACGATCATCGCAGTAAACTGAAGTTGAAAGCAAGGTACCCTTTTAAAAATGGCGTACCTTGCATTCCTATTGGCTGATTTGATTCTTCAAATTCAAATCAGCCAATAGGATGAGAGCTACTGAAATCCGATTGGCTATTGTGATGCACTTCATAAGGGAGTTTTGAATGATTGGAAAGAAATCATATGATCCTATAATTTTGAACAGCAAATTCTAAAATATTGGACTATACAATGGTGTAGGATGTTGCTCAAAGTTGCTGTACAGATGAGCTGTCTGTCCCTACTTGCAGGCTCAAGGCACATTAAACACTGAGATTGTAAAATAAAATGTTTCGTTGTGTGCAGAACAACAAAATTGCAATGAACTCTCAATATATATTTTGTCCCTGGTTCCCTGGTTCAGTGGTGGTTACTGTACTTTAACTCTGAAAAGTGGTTGGCATTCTATTCCCCTGGGTTTCTGTATAGTAATGGGCACAACCATGTTGAAACCAAGATGTTCCTTATCTAATCTCTTCTTCTGAGGATAATTATTAACTGTGTGTAATATAGCAATAAAATACTTAAAGGGACACTCAATCAAAATTAAACTTTCATTATTCGGATAGAGCATGCCGTTTTAAACAACTTTCCAATTTACTTCCATTAACTAAATGTGCACAGTCTTTTTATATTTAAACTTTTTGAGTCACCAGCTCCTACTGAGCATGTGCAAGAATAAGTGTGTATGCATTTGTGAATGGCTGATGGCTGTCACATGGTACGTGTATGCATTTGTGAATGGCTGATGGCTGTCACATGGTACAGGGGAAGTGGAAAAAGACATAACTTTTAAAATTGTTAGAAAAAAAATCTACTACTCATTTGAAGTTCAGACTAAGTGCTATTGCATTGTCTTGTTATTTTGCATTTGTTGATTATGCAAATCTACTGTGTTGACTGGTCCTTTAAGCATTGGCCTATTTTACACAGTAATTGTTTGCACACTTTATCTTTTACTAAATGTCATTGTCAGAAGAGATTAGATAAAGGAAAGCTAGGTTTCATTACGTTATAAAAACTAAGGGCTAGATTATGAGTGGAGCGGTATTTTGTGCTCCCACTCACACATTAATTCCACTAGAAGTAAGCTTTTTTCACGCATTGGGTTGCACGCATATTATAACTTGAAAGTAAAAAGATTTCTATACCGACCTGTGCAAAAAGCCGAACTTTAAATATTGCAACCACGTTAATGTATTCCCCCATAGACTTCAATGGAGAGTGAAAGGTGTGTGTGTGGGGGGGAACTAACACCCATAATCTGTAATTCTCCACAACTTTGTCCCTGGCCTATTTGCAAAGCTCCTTGGTCTTCATGGGGCTGCTTGCTTGGTAGTGCCCCTTGCTCAGGGGTGTTGCAGACTCTGGGGCCTTTCAGAACATGTGTATATATACTGAGATCATGTGACACTTAGATTGCACACAGGTGGACTTTATTTAACTAATTATGCGACTTTTGAAAGTAATTGGTTGCACCAGATCTTATTTAGGGGCTTCATAGCAAAGAAGGTGAAGACATAAGCAAGCACCAATTTTCAGTTTTTTATTTTTTAGAGCTTTTTAAAACAAGTTATTTTCTTCATTTCAATTCACTATTTTGTGTATGGCCATTACATGAAATCCAAATGAAAATAATTCCAGGTTGTAATGCAACAAAATAGGGAAAATGCCAAGGGGGGGTGAATACTTTTTAAACACCCTGTATTTACTGTTTAATGTCTTTTTATCTGTCTAAATGCACACATCATTATTTTTATAAAACACACTGAAACCTTTTGTGACACACCACAGGAGAATTAACAGGTAATCACATAAACTCTCGAATGTACCACTAGAGAAATAGCTGGAAAAACATATTTGCATTTTTTAGTAATGATTTTTAAATAATCTGAAAAAGGGAAGAAATGTAATTTACTTGAATCCGTTTTACATTAGTTATCCATGTACCAACACATTTCAAAGTTTTAGCACAGCTGAATAAAAATTGTTGCAATTAAATCCAAACTTTAATCACATAAAATGATAATTGTGACAAATTCTCAAATATACCACTAGAGAAAAAGCAGGAAACTTTTATGCAATCCGAAAAAAGAAAGGAATATAATTTACTTGAATATGTGTAACATTCATTTTATATATGTACCAACACATTTCAAAGCTAAATAAAAATTGTTGCAATTAAATTCAAACTGTAAAATGTCAAGTGAAAATAATTAAGCCTATTCTCTAAGGTATCTTCATTTTTTTCAGTTCTACTTATACCTCTCTACTTATCCTAGCTTATCCTCATTATTAAACTTCAATCCTATATCCTTTAGAGAAGTAAAATTAGAAAAAAATGTAAGTGGACAAGGCAATCAGCATCCAACTGCTACGATAAATGACACACAATTACCCAATAGCCAAATTATTACCTAAAATAGTGATATAAAAATCTAGAAATAAAAAAACTAGTAAGTAATGTATGGGAGCCCTGTATGTTTAACTGTACCCTTCCTTAATTGTAATTTTCAGTAATTATTTTGGCAGTTAAAATCCTTTTTTTATTTTCTAAACCAGGATATCAATTTCTCAGATATTATCAGTAATGATTTAAAATTAAACCATTTTAAATTTGTTTATGAGACTGAACATTTATTATAAATGATTTTATTATTAAATGTTGCACAATAGCAAAATTACTATAAATATATATTTTTTTTAAATATGCTGTATATGAAGGGAAAATGTTGATTGCTCAAGATAGTATTATTCGCTTCAGGTTTATTCAATCCTAGTTTACCTTTACTGTTAGCCTGCAAAATAATTTAAAATAAAAAAACAACAAGAAAAAAAAAGACAAAAAACAAAGAAGCTATATTTTCTGTTATTGATCAATAATAGAAGCTTTTTTTGTGTGTGTGGGTTTTATGGGATATCCTTGGGTAGGTGTTGCTGGGGAAGTTGAGTGACTAATAGGTTCAATGTAAAACAATCTGTAAAATTACACAGGAAGTGAGAACTGAGGATAACAGATCCACAAAACAAGCAGTAAAACCTCTAGATGCCATGTCATATAATCCATAGACCAGAGAAACATGTCTTAGAGGTACATAGAATAGAAACAAAACAATCATCTTGTGAACGCCTATAATTCAAACATAGTTCTCTCATATTAGATAATATGCAGATATTGGAAAACCGATAAAGGTTGTTAAAAAGTACACAAACAAATGTTTTTTAGGCCAATATGTTTTTTTTTCTCCAAATTTTGTCTTGTAAGGGGCTAAATTTAGTAATAAAATCTACTTTAGTGAACATTATACTGAGAGGCTTCCATGACACTTAATCAGTAAAGTGCAAACTATGTGAAAGCTGTGGGAATTCTTTTAGCCGTGAGTATATAGTATATTTAATGCCATACTTCAGAAAATATTTTATTTAAAAATATAATGACGTGCCAGTACTAATGAATAGATGACCCTGGTTCAAGAATCTTTTGTGGGCCCTTACCACAGGTGATGATCAATGGCAACTAATAGTAAACATATAAAGGAGTAAAGAATACACCTCAAACCCCAAAATTGATTGATTTCCCTGAACCTTACTATTGCCATCTATACACCCAAGAGAGGCATCAGGTTAAATGCATAATCACTTTAGCCTCCTTTCCAGCAATATGCCCATATTAGACCTTGAATCAGATGCCTTACCCATGAATGTCCTTTCATGCAAGCTTTAAGTACAAATTCGTAGCCTTTGCAAACCCACTGCACTAGCATAGGAAGAAATGTATTCAAGCATACAAAATTACCCAAAATTAACAAGTGATTGATTAAATCCGTGACTATTCGTTTACTTCTATTTTTCCAGCAAAGATGCTATTTCTATCTAAAAATTATGACAATGTCAAAAGTTATCAAAAGATCTATTAATTTGTATGTGTATTTTCTCTTGTCAATTCAATCACATATCATCCGCCACCATTTATGGTTCAAAGACTGATGCCAAAAGGGATACTCTAAAAACCTGCAACTATTGAAACACTTCTGATTATGTTTATGTTACATTATTTCCAATTAAGGAGACAGCAAATTAGAAATTAATGACAATTACCTGTGCTTGCACAAAGAAGAAGATTGAGAGTACCTAGGATCTTCCTGCCAAAAATCAGACTAGATGCCCTTACGGAACGAGAGATTATTCAGAGGTTTCAGCTGGATAGGTAGTCCACCTTGGCTCTAAATGAACAAATAAGTGATGCTCTGGAGCCCATGACAGCAAGGTCACAAGCAATACCTGGAATGCTAACACTTTTGACAGTACTTAATTTTTTAATTTTTTTTTAAAACAGGATCTTTCCAGTCTGTCTCCAGAATTGTTATTGGCATGGGCCAGTCTGCTTTTTCAAGAAATTTGGCCACCATTGTTGAAGCACTTATGAACGTTTTTTCTCGGTATGTGCGTCTTCGAAATACACTGGATGAATGGCAATCAGTAATGTCCAATTTCTACAGAATAGCTGGCTTGCCTAATGTGCTTGGAGCAATAGATTGCACACATGTTCATGTGAAGCCATCACAAATAAGGGAAGAAATATATAGAAATCGTAAAACATTTCAGTTCCTGAATTTCCAGATGGTGTGTGACCCAAGCATGAAAAATATCAGTGCGCAAATTTTCCTGTTTCTAGTCACGATTCCTACATACTGAGACAGTCTGGATTGTACAGGAAGTTTGAGAGGTGTCTGAAGGACGGTTATTATGTAAGATTAACATTAATAAATGTAGTTGAAAATGGATAATTGCATTGCATTTTATTTCCATATCTTACATTATTCATAATTGGGTTTTAATTTTATTAATAGATGTCCTCATGTATATATTACAAAGTGAATTTATATATATGTCGTTGTAATACCTTTTTGAATTAAAAATGGGATACTTTGCTAAAGTCCAGTGAGTGCCTTTTTTCTACGATGGAGATTGTTTACATGAATATAAAGTGCACCCTGGCGGCTGTGACAACTTTGTAAGACTGTGCTTATCCTTATTGGGAGATTGGTATATATATATATATATATATATATATATATACACACAAAAGACAGCACTCACTGGGCTTGAAAAAAGGTGCAGATTCTTCAGACAGGGTTGTATTCCCCGAAACATCACTGAATAAAAGGCACTTGCTGCACCTTTTTTCAAGCCCAAATGAGTGCTGTCTTGTATGTACTTATACTTATCCTATTCAGCACCCTGGCATTTGAACTTAGTTTGTGAGAGTGCACCTACTCCTACTATTTTATATATATATATATATATATATATATATATATATATATATATACATATATATATATATATATATATATATATATACATACATACATACATATACTACTTTGCTTTGTGGTAAAGATATAACTGTCTTTAAAACATTATTTACTACAAACTGTTAGATATTTAATATTTAATTTGAATTAAAAATTGACGAATCATACATAGACAGATTAATAACTTTGAAGATTTGCGCCAAGCAAAGCTTTAAAGTTATCAAAACCTCAACTTACTTCACTCCTGATTTGATGCAAGTTTTTACAGAGGTATTTTTAGTACATTTATGTAATGAATATTGTTCCGCTATGCAAGAGCATTGGCAGGTATTTTCAATTTATGCATTGTGCTAAATTTGATGGCTTAGTACATGTCGGCCAACATATCAAATGCACAGCCATAAAAAACAGCATTACAGTTAAATGCCAGTAGTATTCATAAATTAGATACCATACACATGATCTATCTAGTAACTTGACGTCCGCTTTATGGACATCCTGCCAGGGTGCCAGGAATCAGACTGAGACGAGAAGTGCAAAAATAATCACACCTTTATTAATAACAAAACAATAATAAAAAGCCCACAAGTCAAATAACAAGCCAGAAGTCAAAGCCAGAGCTGGTAGTCAGATGAGCCGAGTCAGGAGCCAAAGTGAGTAGTTAGACGAGCCGAGTCAGGAACTAGGAGGGATGTCAGACAGCCAAGTAATACACAGGAACTCACAAACAGGTCTGAGACAATGCAAGGGCAAGGCAATCTGAACAGAGGCCCTTTAAATAATAAGTGATGACATCACAATACTGAGTCTGCAACCTGTCTCACAGGGATGATGTACACCAGTCCGGCCATAAGAGCGCGTGCAGGAAATGAGCAGCATCAGACACTCTGCACCAGATTTAGTAAGAGGTAAGTAAAATGGCTGCCAGCAGCACATGGCAAACAAAGCAGGGAAAAAACCCTAACAGTACCCTGCCCTCAATGACCCCTCCCCGCGGGAGGACAAAAGGCTTATTGGGGAAACGGGCATGGAAGGCACAGAGGGGGGCAGGAGCATTAACATCAGAGGAGGGAACCCATGAACACTTCTCCGGACCGTAGCCCCTCCAGTGAACCAAATACTGTACGCGGCCCCTGGACATACGAGAGTCAATAATGCTGCTGACCTCATATTCTTCATGGTTGTCAACAGAGATAGGATGAGGATGAGGCAAGACAGTGGTAAACAGATTACAAACCAATGGTTTCAAGAGGGAGACATGGAAAACATTGGAGATGCGCATTGCAGGAGGAAGGTCAAGAGCGTAGGCCACAGGATTGACCCGTCAGAGTATTTAAATAGGACCAACATAACGGGGAGCCAGTTTATTGGAAGGCATCCGAAGGTTCAAGTTGCGGGAGGACAGCCAAACCCTCTCACCAACCTGGTAGGAAGGCGCGGGCAGATGCCTAGGATCAGCCTGGAACTTTTGGCGCTGCATTGAACAATTAAGGCAATCCTGAATCTGCACCCACATGGAGCGAAGTTGCCGGAGATGCTCCTCCAAAGCTGGAATACCCTGAGACATGAATGAATCTGGCAACAAGGATGGTTGGAACCCATAATTTGCCATGAATGGGGATAACTGGGAGGAAGCATTAATAGCACTATTACAACTGCCCAAGGTAACAGTTCAGACCAATTATTGTGGTGACCTCAGACATAGCAACGGAGGAACTGTTCCAGAGTTTTATTAGACTATTCCACAGCCCCATTTGATTGAGGGTGATATGCTGAGGAGAATGAAAGCTGGATCTCCATTTGATCACAAAAGGAACACCAAAATCTGAAGACAAACTGGCTACCCTGGTCCGAGACTATCTCCTTGGGTAACCCATGTAAATGGAAGACCTCCTGGGCAAAAATTGAAGCAAGTTCCTGAGCGGTAGGCAGCTTCTTCAAGGAAATGCAATGTGACATTTTAAAAAACAGTCAACCACCATTAGGGTAACAGTATTGCCATTGGAAACAGGGAGCTCGACAATGAAGTCCATGGAAAGATATGTCCAAGGACTCTCACCATTAGCAATAGGTTGAAGAAGACCCACAAGAAGACGTTGAGGAGTCTTATTCTGTGCACAGACTGAGCAGGAGGCAACATAAGCAGCAACATCAGAATGAAGACCTGGCCACCAGAATTGTTGAGTGACAGACTAAATCATTTGGTTCTTGCCCGGGTGACCTGCAACTTTAGGATAGTGGTAAGTGTGCAATAGTTTAGTTCAAAGATTCTCAGGAACAAAGCACTTACCACTAGGTTTCTCAGGAGGTGCATTGGTTTGTGCAGCCAGGATCTCCTCCCCCAAGGGAGAAGTCAAATTAGTACGTATACTAGCCAAAATATGGTCAGGAGGTATAACTTGAATAGGTACAGACTCCTCCTTGAACAGAGGAGAAAATTGTCGAGAGAGGGCATCAGCCCTAACATTCTTACTACCAGGCAGGTAGGAGACCACATAATTAAGACGTTTTGCTTTGGATAGATAAGTCAAATTCTTGTGGTCAGTAAGAATGAGCACTGGTACACTAGTACCATTGAGAAGGTGAGTCCATTCCTTGAGTGCCAAAATTATAGCCAGTAATTCCCTGTCGCCAATTTCATAATTGCACTCCGTCAGAGACAATTTCTTAGAGAAGAAACCGCACGGATGCAAGGAACCATCAGGTGTAGGACATTGAGACAAGAGGGCACCTACTCCAGTCTCAGACCTCAAGAATGAAAGGCAGGACAGGGTTAGGATGAGCCAGAACTGGAGCGGCAGCAAAGGCAGTCTTAAGACTCTCAAAAGCCTTATTGGCAGTAGGTGACCAATGGAGTGGATCATTCTCCTTTTGGGTCATGTCAGTGATAGGTTTGACCAAGGAAGAATTTTTTTTAATCAACTTCCTATAGTAATTGGCAAAGCCCAAAACACGTTGAATAGAGTGAAGACCAACTGGGCGAGGCCACTGCAGGACTGCAGAAAACTTGTCAGGATCCATGGAGAACCCTGCAACGGAGATTACATAACCTAGGAAGGTTACTTGAGTCTGATGGAACTCACATTTCTCGAGTTTACAAAACAGGCTGTTTTTACGTAATCTCTGAAGTACTTGTGTAACATCAGAATGATGAGCCTCAAGAGTGGGTGAGTGTATGAGGATATCATCTAAGTACACCACAACACACTGTTGCAACATATGTCATAGGACATCATTAATAAATTCCTGGAAAACAGCTGGAGCATTACATAGGCCAAAGGACATTACAAAATACTCATAATGCCCGCTCCTAGTATTAAATGCTGTTTTCCATTTGTGGCTCTCCGTAATCCTCACAAAGAAGAAGCCAGCCCCTGCAGGAGAGCAGGATTTGCGGATGATCCCCCGCGACAGAGCATCGGCAACATACTCCTCCATAGCACAATTCTCCGCAACAGACAGAGGGTAAACCTGGCCCCGAGGAGGAATGGCTCCGGGTTGCGGGTCTATGGCACAATCATAAGACCAGTGAGGAGGCAATGTACCAGCACACACCTTGTCAAAAATGTCTAGGAACTCTCGGTACTCCTCTGGCAATTGAGATACCGAAGAAGTGCACAAGACTTTGACTGGTTTCCGAAGACAAGTGGAGATACATTGCGGGGACCATGACAAAATTTCTGACCTGCGCCAGTCGAGACTAGGATTGTGCTTTTGAAGCCAGGAATAACCCAGAACAACTGGAAAATGCAGAGAGTTTATCACCTGGAGGGTTTCAAAATGGAGAGCCTCAACAGCCATGGATAACGGAGCGGTTTCGTGAGTAACATGTGCGGGCTGAAGGGGCCTGCCATCAATGGCCTCAATAGCAAGTGGAACGGACTGAGGCAATACAGGAATGGAGTGCTTTGATACAAAAGCACTGTCAATAAAATAGCCCGCAGCACCAGAGTCAACAAGAGCCTGGGTGACTATGGAGGAGTCCACCCAGGAAAGGACAACCATGAGCAAAGGTTTATCCTTTAGTGGTTCCGGGACAAGGATAAACCACCCAAGGTCTGCCCCCGACAGGACCTTAGGTGCGAGTGTTTCCCGGCCATTTAGGACAAGACTTTAAAAGGTGGCCCTGTAACCCACAATAGAGGCAGAGCCCCTCCTTCCTCCTAAAGGCCCTCTCCGCTGTGGAGAGGTGCGTGAATCCCAACTGCATTGGCTCAGCAGTACCTGGTGACTCAGAACCAGGAGGCATGGGAGGAGAAGGAGGCATGGGTGGGAATGAACACGTAGGAGACAACGTAACAGGAGGCTTCTGCAAATGCTCCTTGAAAGAGGGCCTCTCACTTAGTCAATTAAGATTAAAAAATACACCAATGCCTCGTGATCCTCTGGTAAATCTCTGGCAGCAACTTTGTCTTTAATTGCATCAGAGAGCCCATGAAAGAAGGTGGTAACAAGGGCTTCATTGTTCCAATTGTTCCAACCTACCTCTGTGGCAAGCGTACGGAACTCAATGGTATACTGAGCAACAGATCTCATACTTTGCTGAATGGACATGAGTCATTTAGCAGCAGAGGAGGAGCGAGCCGGAACATCAAAAGCCCTTCAAAAGGAGGCCACAAATTCAGGGTAATTTTAAATCACAGGTTTATTAGTCTCCCAAAAGGGATTAGCCCAGGCAAGGGCCGTGTCAGAGAGTAAAGAGATGAGAAATCCCACCTTAGCTCTGTAAGAGGGAAACGTCTGAGGTAGCATCTCAAAGTAAATGCCAACCTGATTAAAAAAACCTCTGCACTGAATAGGATTGCCTCCATATCGCTGAGGTAGAGGTGCAGAACCAAACATGGTCCTGGTAGGAGTAGGTGCAGCAGTGGAAACAGGAGCAGCCATAACTTGTGGGATACTCTGGTCCAAATGTGCAGTGCGAGTCAGCAGGGTTTGCAGGGCTAGTACAAATTGATCCAAGCGGTGATCCTGTTCATCCATCCTGGAAATTATGGTAGGTAATGATGGATTATTAGCACCATCAGGATTCATGGCCCTTGCGTAATGTCAGGGTGCCAGGAATCAGACTGAGACGAGAAGTGCAAAAATAATCACACCTTTATTAATAACAAAAAAATAATAAAAAGTCCACAAGTCAAATAACAAGTCAAAGCCAGAGCTTGTAGTCTGACGAGCCAAGTCAGGAGCCCAAAGCGAGTAGTCAGACAAGTCGAGTCAGGAACCAGGAGGGACGTCAGACAGCCAGGTAATACACAGGAACTCACAAACAGGTCTGAGACAAACCAAGGGCAAACCAAACTGAACAGAGGCCCTTTAAATAATAAGTGATGACATCACAATACTGAGACTGTCACCTGTCTCACATGGATGATGTGCACATGTCCGACCATAAGAGGGCATGCAGTAAATGAGCAGCATCAGACACTCTGCACCAGATTCAGTAAGAGGTAAGTAAAATGGCTGCCAGCAGCACATGGCAAACAAAGCAGGAAAAAAACCCTGACACATCCGAGCTGCATCCCCATTAGCTGGGATTTGAAGGGTTAATGAATAGAGGGGGTGGTTGATTCAATACTAAGATTGAAACGTGTACACGTATTAGCACTCACATCTGAGAAAATGTGGCTATAAATTTAGAACATGTAGTTTCAAGGGGAAGACGGTCTATGCCGTAAGAGTTAAAATATAACTTTTATTAGGATTGTTTTTAAAAAACGACTACCACAAGACAAATACAAACATATATAAATAAAAACGCAAAATGTTGAAAAGGGTACTGTATGCGAAGTATAGGTGCTAAGCGTGGTTGCATGCACTGAGAAATATCTCTAGACCTTATCTCTGGATTGAATGTCTCTAGATTACAGTATTCCTGGCCACAGAGATATTTCCTTATTGTAGCTGTTTGAGTGTATAATTTAATACTTGTGAATACACTTATATATGCTTGTTCCTCACTGGGATACTCCTATAGTTCGTGGTCATAAGAATATGCTTAAAGTAAGTTTATTCTGTGATGTAGTACCTATAAATATAAATGTATGTGCTTCTTGGGCATGCACATTATAGTTTATAACATTAGTGCTATCAATAAAATGATAGCTGTGTTTCAAAGGCTGATGCTATCCTGGTTTTAATACTCCAGTTTTATGGTCATTGAATTTCTCCTTTAGTCAATATAGCAGGGTTATAATTCAAATTGAGGGTGTAAGCTAATGGCCGTTATTAACTTTGGTCACACTTTGTTATAAAGTACACTCTCACTTCTTTATATTTTTGAGTGAATATATAGCATATAGTACTTATTTCAAGTTAGATACTTATTTCAAGTTAGATGATATAGGTATATTATTATTGATACCTGATACTTGTTATTGTTAATACTTGTAAGTCATTAGTTTCTAGACATACAATTGATATCCTTAGCTTGTTGTTACCTTAAGTTTTAACGATAAATTTAACTATGTTCTACATAAAATAAGGTAATAAATTAAACTGCATAACTGAATGTTATGCCCCAATAGTATTGGATGTAAGAACTTCTATGTATTAGCATATACGTATTGCTATTGCAGAGCTATATGCAATGTTCATGAATTGATACAAATGTTGCCATTTAAACGTAACGGTTATGCGAGTCCACTTAGTGTGGCTTTATACCCAGGTTATTGGATTGTGTTTTGCTGAGGATATTTTACATAAATCCCCAGGTACTTTGTACCAACGGTATAGAGTAATTCAATGCTATTAGTATCTTGCACTGTTGTTATCCAATGCGCTGTTAAATTACTTATAATTCTTGGTAGCTAGCCTTTGATCTTATAGTACAATCATTCGTCTTCCATTCATACTCAAATGCCCAAGAACTGCACTGAGACAGCGTCAATTAATTAAATCCTGCTAGCACAGCTTGCTATTATTGTGCAGCAACCTACAGTCAGCTTTTAGTTTATATAGCTAGTTCAGTAACTTCCTTTGTGTGGCGGTACACCTTACATTCATACACTTGGCTCTTAGGCCGTTCTATATTATATAGGTGTACTTTGGTCACTACGATAATTTTCAGTTGAACTTTGCTATAAGGATTTTCTATCAGTTATAATACACATTACTTCCACCATTCGTTCATATAACTTGGTTATTCACCATTCACAATTGTAACTCTATGGTTCTAATAATGTGGATAAATTCTATATCCTAATTTCAACATTGGCAATTTAAAAGTTTGGCTTAGAGCCTAACAACAGATCAATGCCCTAATATGTTTCGCCACCAGCGTGGCTTTCTCAAAGGGTACGGCGCAGCGTTTGGCGTGGTCTCTTATAGACTCTGGTCCAACCCTTAGTGATGACAAAACGTCCTATCAGATTCTTTGTTCTTTATGGACCAATTTGAATGATTCTAACATTGTGACCAAACTGTAACTTTTTACTGATTGGGTCAATATCGATTTTACCTGATTATAAGGGGTTTCAGAATATTATTCTGACTTATATACAAGTTCTGTTAATTTGTCTAGGATTTGATGACTGCTTTTGTATTAAAGAAAGTGTATCACATTTATTAATTCAATTGTTTGTCTGATCATACTTAAGATGTTTATTTTAACGGCGAATTGTATCATGTATATATGTGTTACTAGTGATTCGATATATGGCGAATAATATCCATGTTATTCCATCCTCGCTGTATAAATGTCATGCTCTTAGGCTCTGGTTTAGAGCCATGTAATTGATAGATGAGGAATATTATGCAGGTTATTTTAGCACTAGATTCCTAATAAACAATTGTGATGATGACTTCAGCCATTGTTTATTAGGAATCTAGTGCTAAAATAACCTGCATAATATTCCTCATCTATCAATTACATGGCTCTAAACCAGAGCCTAAGAGCATGACATTTATACAGCGAGGATGGAATAACATGGATATTATTCGCCATATATCGAATCACTAGTAACACATATATACATGATACAATTCGCCGTTAAAATAAACATCTTAAGTATGATCAGACAAAAAATTGAATTAATAAATGTGATACACTTTCTTTAATACAAAAGCAGTCATCAAATCCTAGACAAATGAACAGAACTTGTATATAAGTCAGAATAATATTCTGAAACCCCTTATAATCAGGTAACATCGATATTGACCCAATCAGTAAAAAGTTACAGTTTGGTCACAATGTTAGAATCATTCTAATTGGTCCATAAAGAACAAAGAATCTGATAGGACGTTTTGTCATCACTAAGGGTTGGACCAGAGTCTATAAGAGACCACGCCAAACGCTGCGCCGTACCCTTTGAGAAAGCCACGCTGGTGGCGAAACATGTTAGGGCATTGATCTGTTGTTAGGCTCTAAGCCAAACTTTTAAATTGCCAATGTTGAAATTAGGATATAGAATTTATCCACATTATTAGAACCATAGAGTTACAATTGTGAATGGTGAATAACCAAGTTATATGAACGAATGGTGGAAGTAATGTGTATTATAACTGATAGAAAATCCTTATAGCAAAGTTCAACTGAAAATTATCGTAGTGACCAAAGTACACCTATATAATATAGAACGGCCTAAGAGCCAAGTGTATGAATGTAAGGTGTACCGCCACACAAAGGAAGTTACTGAACTAGCTATATAAACTAAAAGCTGACTGTAGGTTGCTGCACAATAATAGCAAGCTGTGCTAGCAGGATTTAATTAATTGACGCTGTCTCAGTGCAGTTCTTGGGCATTTGAGTATGAATGGAAGACGAATGATTGTACTATAAGATCAAAGGCTAGCTACCAAGAATTATAAGTCATTTAACAGTGCATTGGATAACAACAGTGCAAGATACTAATAGCATTGAATTACTCTATACCGTTGGTACAAAGTACCTGGGGATTTATGTAAAATATCCTCAGCAAAACACAATCCAATAACCTGGGTATAAATCCACACTAAGTGGACTCGCATAACCGTTACGTTTAAATGGCAACATTTGTATCAATTCATGAACATTGCATATAGCTCTGCAATAGCAATAAGTATATGCTAATACATAGAAGTTCTTACATCCAATACTATTGGGGCATAACATTCAGTTATGCAGTTTAATTTATTACCTTATTTTATGTAGAACATAGTTAAATTTATCGTTAAAACTTAAGGTAACAACAAGCTAAGGATATCAATTGTATGTCTAGAAACTAATGACTTACAAGTATTAACAATAACAAGTATCAGGTATCAATAATAATATACCTATATCATCTAACTTGAAATAAGTATCTAACTTGAAATAAGTACTATATGCTATATATTCACTCAAAAATATAAAGAAGTGAGAGTGTACTTTATAACAAAGTGTGACCAAAGTTAATAACGGCCATTAGCTTACACCCTCAATTTGAATTATAACCCTGCTATATTGACTAAAGTAGAAATTCAATGACCATAAAACTGGAGTATTAAAACCAGGATAGCATCAGCCTTTGAAACACAGCTATCATTTTATTGATAGCACTAATGTTATAAACTATAATGTGCATGCCCAAGAAGCACATACATTTATATTTATAGGTACTACATCACAGAATAAATTTACTTTAAGCATATTCTTATGACCACGAACTATAGGAGTATCCCAGTGAGGAACAAGCATATATAAGTGTATTCACAAGTATTAAATTATACACTCAAACAGCTACAATAAGGAAATATCTCTGTGGCCAGGAATACTGTAATCTAGAGACATTCAATCCAGAGATAAGGTCTAGAGATATTTCTCAGTGCATGCAACCACGCTTAGCACCTATACTTCGCATACAGTACCCTTTTCAACATTTTGCGTTTTTATTTATATATGTTTGTGTTTGTCTTGTGGTAGTCGTTTTTTAAAAACAATCCTAATAAAAGTTATATTTTAACTCTTACGGCATAGACCGTCTTCCCCTTGAAACTACATGTTCTAAATTTATAGCCACATTTTCTCAGATGTGAGTGCTAATACGTGTACACGTTTCAATCTTAGTATTGAATCCACCTTCTTTTCTAGAAACAAACAGTACACAGCACCTAACTCGAATATTACAGGCAGTTAAATTACCTGCCCCAACTATTATAGAGCATCTTAAGAATACCGGATAGTAGTGCCATTTAGTCTTTCTCTTTTTTCGTGTGAATAGAGGGGGTGCACTGCACCTAGCAGTTGCACTAGAAAGGCAGCCAGGAAGTGATATAAAAAGAAGACAAGGAACATCAATTCTAGTTGCGCTTTGTCATTGACAATTGTACGTAGTATTCCTGTTGTCTTAGGATGTGGGTCTTTCCTTAGAAGAAGCAAACATACAAGAATATTCATACATGTTCCCCATTAAGCAAAAATTAAAACAATATTCTAATAATGCTGATTATAGTTTAAATAAAAAATAGATAATCTAGAAAATCTTGCTTACATTAAAATAAAGATTTTTCTTAAACTAAAAATTTACTTTGCGTTATTAAATTTAAGTAATAGTATAAGCAAACATTTACATTAAATATTTTTATAAATCAGATGATGTGTGATGTTACATGTAATGCCAGAACTGATGACATTTATAATGTTATTATTGATGCCTAATGGGATGTCATTGATGTCTTCATTTTTACACTCATAAGTTCCTGACTCTTGAATATTTAAATGAAAACTTAAATCCTGGCCAGGCCGAGACTTGCCATAGGGCATATAGGGCATTTGCCCATTGGGCTGGGGACAGTTGTTGGGCGGGCCCGGTTGCCTTAGCCTCACCCACTCACCTGCATTATTTTTTGTGCATGATGCAGGGCCAGCCATGTCTTGCCTCTTACCGCTTTGCTATGTCTGTGAGCCAATCAAAGAGAAGCAACTTCTCTTGATGATACCTTTTGATGCCTGTGGGTGCCGGTTTTTGTGTGATTGTGGATGTCTGGAGTGCTTTGTCTGTACATGTGCGAGCTGACTGCCTGTGGTTGTCTTTGTGGTGTTTTTCTCATTTATAGTGCAGCTTATGTGTGAAGATATTTGCTCAGGTGGATGCTATTTTGATGATTGTGACTACACAGGCTTATTCATTATTTAAATGTAAACTTTTTTAAAAAAATTACATTTCACTTTTTTACTGTTTAATGACAACCAATTTACAAAATACAGTGACAGTAGGGTGTTACAAAACGTTTAATGTTTTTGTAAATCAAACTAATACCTAATACTTGTCAGTTTTGAACTATAATTAAATAACAAAAGTGGGAGTGAAATAGGCTGCTCTGCATTAAAATGCCCAGGCTTTTTTGGTCCCAGTCCATCTCTGATCATAGCAATCACTTTGCCTATGCATTTCCTGTTTTTTCTATTTAATGCATGTATGATAATAAATCCCTTTGGCATAACAAATTTGTAACATAAATGGTTATAACCAGAAGGTTAAAGAACCATTAAATACTGTAGAATTGTATAATCAGCAAATTCATAATAAAGACACAATGCAAAATCACTTAGTCTAAATTTTAATTGATGATTAGTAGTTTTTTCTAACAAATTTCTAAGGCCTAGATTTGGAGTATGGCGGTAGCCGTGAAAACCAGCGTTAGAGGCTCCTAACGCTGGTTTTAGGCTACCACCGGTATTTGGAGTCAGTCAAAAAAGGGTCTAACGCTCACTTTTCAGCCGCGACTTTTCCATACCGCAGATCCCCTTACGTCATTTGCGTATCCTATCTTTTCAATGGGATCTTTCTAACTCCGGTATTTAGAGTCGTGTCTGAAGTGAGCGTTAGAAATCTAACGACAAAACTCCAGCCGCAGAAAAAAGTCAGTAGTTAAGAGCTTTCTGGGCTAACGCCGGTTCATAAAGCTCTTAACTACTGTGCTCTAAAGTACACTAACACCCATAAACTACCTATGTACCCCTAAACCGAGGTCCCCCCACATCACCGCCACTTGATTAAATTTTTTTAACCCCTAATCTGCCGACCGCCACCTATGCTATACTTATGTACCCCTAATCTGCTGCCCCTAACACCGCCGACCCCTATATTATATTTATTAACCCCTAACCTTCCCCCCACAATGTCGCCGCCAGCTACCTACAATAATTAACCCCTAATCTGCCGACCGCAAAGCGCCGCTACTTAAGTTATCCTTATGTACCCCTAATCTGCTGCCCCTGACACCGCCGACCCCTATATTATATTTAACACTATCAATACATTAATTAAATACAATATCTACAAATAAATACAATGAAATAAACTAACTAAAGTACAAAAAATAAAAAAGAACTGTTACAAAAAATAAAAAAATATTTACAAACATCAGAAAAATATTACAACAATTTTAAACTAATTACACCTACTCTAAGCCCCCTAATAAAATAAGAAAGACCCCCAAAATAACAAAATGCCCTACCCTATTCTAAATTACTAAAGTTCAAAGCTCTTTTACCTTACCAGCCCTGAACAGGGCCCTTTGCGGGGCATGCCCCAAAGAATTCAGCTCTTTTGCCAATCGGATTGAACTTGATTCTGATTGGCTGATTTCATCAGCCAATCAGAATATTCCTACCTTAATTCTGATTGGCTGATAGAATCCTATCAGCCAATCGGAATTCGAGGGACGCCATCTTGGATGACGTCATTTAAAGAACCGTCATTCGGCGAGTAGGCGTTGGGAGAAGAGGATGTTCCGCGTCGGATGGAAGATGATGGCTCCCGAAGAAAGAAGATTGAAGATGCCGTTGATAGAAGACTTCATCCGGATCATGGACCTCTTCAGCTCCCTCTTCGATGAAGACTTCAGCCGGATCATGGACCTCTTCAGCTCCCGCTTGGATGATGACTTCAGCCGGATCATGGACCTCTTCAGCCTCCCGCTTGGGCTTGGATCAGGACATCGGAGGAGCTCTTCTGGATCGATCGGTGAACCTGGTATGGTGAAGATAAGGAAGGAAGATCTTCAGGGGCTTAGTGTTAGGTTTATTTAAGGGGGGTTTGGGTTAGATTAGGGGTATGTGGGTGGTGGGTTGTAATGTTGGTGGGGGGGTATTGTATGTGTTTTTTTTACAGGCAAAAGAGCTGAATTCTTTGGGGCATGCCCCGCAAAGGGCCCTGTTCAGGGCTGGTAAGGTAAAAGAGCTTTGAACTTTAGTAATTTAGAATAGGGTAGGGCATTTTTTTATTTTGGTGGTCTTTGTTATTTTATTAGGGGGCTTAGAGTAGGTGTAATTAGTTTAAAATTGTTGTAATATTTTTCTGATGTTTGTAAATATTTTTTTATTTTTTGTAACTTAGTTCTTTTTTATTTTTTGTACTTGAGTTAGTTTATTTCATTGTATTTATTTGTAGATATTGTATTTAATTAATGTATTGATAGTGTAGTGTTAGGTTTAAAGGTAAGGTAAAGTTGAGCACACAACTTAACGCTATCTTTCATAGATTTAAAAATTAGCATAAGTTTCATTCATCATTATAATAATATGTCTCCTAATTACATATTTTTCTACCTTAGAAGTACTGTTCTGACACCAATCTTTCGTCCGCCTGACATTTTCTAAACTTTGATTGACAGTTGCTAGCGATATTATAGTCCAATCAGCTGTTTCCCCTTCAGGGGTTTAGCCCATCCATTCCTACGTCACTCGATGACTGAGCGCATGCGTCGGACTAAACTTAACCTACTTCCACCCGTGCTCGTTCGTGAGTCGCGCATGCTCAGTGCTTGCTCTGTAGTGATTGCTTTGTTTTGTTTCATAATAACAATTGCAACGATCGGCGCAGCAAGTGAGTGTTATTAACGTAATATGTATTTACATCTGTAAGGTCTTTATTTATGAATAAATAGTTACTATTTAAACTTTGTATCGGGCAGTGGGGGAAGTGGCGCATGCGCATACGAAATCCACTCTGTGAACGCGCATTGAGCAGACGTAAGCAGAGGGGTGAGACCGCTCGCTGAAATAAGAGATAGAAACACGGAAGTGGCATGGGGGAGGAGAATTGAATAAAACGGTAGGAAATATAAACTTAGGATTGCATGTAAACTACATAATAAAACACAAAATAAAGTTAGCGACTACCTTCTGGTTAATTATTACACTGATTATATGATTTCAATAGCCCTAAACTTTACCTTACCTTTAATTGTAGTTAATTGTAGGTATTTTATTTAATTAATTTATTGATAGTGTAGTGTTAGGTTTAATTGTAACTTAGGTTAGGATTTATTTTACAGGTAATTTTGTAATTATTTTAACTATTTTAGCTATTGTACCTGGTTAAAATAAATACAAAGTTACCTGTAAAATAAATATAAATCCTAAAATAGCTATGATATAAATATAATTTATATTGTAGCTATATTAGGATTTATTTTACAGGTAAGTATTTAGCTTTAAATAGGAATAATTTATTTAATAAGAGTTAATTAATTTCGTTAGATGTAAATTATATTTAACTTAGGGGGGTGTTAGTGTTAGGGTTAAACTTAGCTTTAGGGGTTAATACATTTATTAGAATAGCGGTGAGCTCCAGTTGGCAGATTAGGGGTTAATGTTTGAAGTTAGATGTCTGCGATGTTAGGGAGGGCAGATTAGGGGTTAATACTATTTATTATAGGGTTAGTGAGGCAGATTAGGGGTTAATAACTTTATAATAATAGCGGTGCGGTCCACTCGGCAGATTAGGGGTTAATAAGTGTAGGCAGGTGGAGGCGACGTTGTGGGGGGCAGATTAGGAGTTAATAAATATAATATAGGGTTCGGCGGTGTTAGGGGCAGCAGATTAGGGGTACATAGGGATAATGTAAGTAGCGGCGGTTTACGGAGCGGCAGATTAGGGGTTAAAAATAATATACAGGGGTCAGCGATAGCGGGGGCAGCAGAATAGGGGTTAATAAGTGTAAGGTTAGGGGTGTTTAGACTCGGGGTACATGTTAGAGTGTTAGGTGCAGACGTAGGAAGTGTTTCCCCATAGCAAACAATGGGGCTGCGTTAGGAGCTGAACGCGGCTTTTTTGCAGGTGTTAGGTTTTTTTTCAGCTCAAACAGCCCCATTGTTTTCTATGGGGGAATCGTGCACGAGCTCGTTTTTGAGGCTGGCCACGTCCGTAAGCAACTATGGTATCGAGAGTTGCAGTGGCGTTAAATATGCTGTACGCTCCTTTTTTGGAGCCTAACGCAGCCATTCTGTGGACTCTCAATACCAGAGTTATTTTAAACGTGCGGCCATTAGCTACGCGGGTCGTTACCGACAAAACTCTAAATCTAGCCGTAAGTTAGTTGAAATTTCCTTCTCCTTGCATCATGTGACAGCCATCAGCAAATCACAAAATGCATATACTATGTGATATTGTGCACTATTAAAGAAAATATATTCTTTGTGTTAAAAGTCCCAAAAGTATTAAACCTCTTAATGACCAGCACCGTACCCTGTACGATGCTGGTTGTTATGCCCTTAAGGACCAGTGACATGCCCTGTATGTCGCTGCAGTCCTGGGCTTCTCTCTGCCGCAATCTCGCTTAAAATAGGGAGATTTCGCTATTTCTGCATGCCCCACGAGTTGGGCATGGCAGAAATAGAATTGCAGAGTTACCTATGCAGAGAGAGACATTCTGTGACCATCTCTGCATCGGACCGCAGTGGTGCCGATTGTTGTTGGGCAATGAGGGGGATCCTATGTGGGATTCATTGAGGTAAAGGGATCTGGGAGGGGGAGGGTAATGAGGGGGGCAGCTACACCACAGAACACATAAGATAAAAAAATAATAAGTATAAATTGAGGCAGAAAGCTGCCAGTTCCTAAGATGGCAGCAAATAGGTAGAGGGGGAGGGTTAGAGAGCTGTTTGGGTGGATTCAGGGAGATGGGGGGTAAGGTGGAATTCTACACTGCAGAAAATATTTTTAAAAATGTATTTAAAAAAAAGCAGCCTTTTATTTTAGTAGCAGACTTTCTCCCAGTACTTAAAATGGGGGTGACCATTGTGGTGTGGGGGAGGGAGGAGAGCTGTTTGAGAGGGATTAGGGGGATCAGGGGGTGGGATGTGTCAGGTGGGAGGGTAACCTATACACTAAAACTAAAATTAAGCCTGCAAGCTACATAATTAACTCCTTCACTGCTGGGAATAATACAAGTGTGGTGCGCAGAGGAATTTAGCGGCCTTCTAATTACCAAAAAGCAATGCCAATGCCATATATATCTGCTATTTCTGACCAAAGGGGATCCCAGAGAAGTATTTATAACCATTTGTGCCATGATTGCACAAGCTGTTTGTAAATAATTTCAGTGAGAAATTTGATTTGATAGGTAAATATAAAAAAGGCTCTATTTCTGTTGAAATGTAGTGGTGGCAAAAATGCTGAAAATGTTCTGGTCTTTTAGGGAAGTTTTTGTCTGAAATGCCCGGTCCTTAAGGGGTTACAAAGTCTCAAATTGGATGACTTTTCACCTCCAAGAGAATAAATAAAATAATAGTGAAGTTTGGTTAGTGCAATTTGATATTTTTGCAACATTGGAAACATACTCATATAATTCTGAGCTTATGACCAAGCTCAGAGTATAACAGATCAAATGAATCTCGCTCCTTGGAAATGTAGAGCTGTTATTCTCTGAGCTTGGTCAGTATGTATCTACATTTGAGTCGTGCAACTAGTGGTGCTGATTGGATCAGTGGTGGGTTCCTCTCAGGACCAGTAGTGATTTAAGGAATTTAAAACAAACCAGTAAGTATAAATGTATTAGTTCTAATGTGAATCAATAATGTAACAAACTAATTTTTGGATGGAAAATGTCTAAAGACACACTTGGAACTGAATGATAATGGAGAAAATTGGTTTTGAGATATGTTGACAAAACTTTGGCTTACCGGGTCCTCAGAATACTGCAACAAATCAGAGTTAAGAAAACAGAGAGTGGTGCCAACCATTGGAATTACACCAGTTGTGATTTGTATAAGCTTGCTCTATGGAGTGTGTAAGGAGCGTACCTACAAGTCAGCTTCAGTGCACATGCATTGGGCATACAGATAACATGTTTATAAAAACGGCTAACATGCAAAAACATTTGTAATAGTATACTTTGACTATATAGTGCCAGCATACTATTGCCATGCCCCTTTAATTGCCAGATATGTTTCTGTTATTTATGGATGCAAAGGCTCATTCAGAAGTGAAGAGTAAGTGAAAATTATTCTCAAAGACTTTTCTGTAAAAGGATAGAAAAAAGGAGCCCACCAGCTAGCTGGTGACTGACAGTTACATACATATGCCTCTTGTCATTTGCTTACTAGATGCTCTATCAGGTCCCAGTAGGGCTGCCCTGGAGCTGACTAATTATCAGGAGTTAAACACATAGGCCTAGATTACATGTGGAGCACAATTATTACAGCAAGAAGCATAAATGCAATCACATGGTCAAAATATTTTTACCACTAGAGCCCGTATTACAAGTTGGACATGAAACATTTTTTTAGCGAACTTGCTTTAACAAACTCACAGTAATTAGCGCTCCCTATACTTTCTATGATGAGCACAAAGTGGAAACATGGTAAACCCATGCTGCCCCCAACATCGCTGACACCTATATTATATTTATTAACCCCTAATCTGCTGCCCCTAACATCGCTGACACCTACATTATATTTTTAACCCCTAATCTGCCTCCACCAATGTCGCCGCAACCTACCTACACTTATTAACCCCTAATCTGCTGCCCCCAACGTCGCCGCCACTATAATAAACATATTAACCCCTAAACCGCCGCACTCCCGCATCGCAAACACTAGTTAAATATTATTAACCCCTAATCTGCCGTCCCCAGCGTCGCTGCCACTATATTAAATTTATTGACCCCTAAACTTAAGTCTAACCCTAACCCTAGCACCCCCTAACTTAAATATAATTAAAATAAATCTAAATAAAAATTCCTATCATTAACTAAATAATTCCTATTTAAAACTTAATACTTACCTATAAAATAAACCATAAGCTAGCTACAATATAACTAATGAAAACAAAGAATTGCCCAAGCACCAAGGGTGTAACAAAACTTGTTTGTAGGTGTGCCAACTATTGGACCTGCACCAAGGTCCCAAGAAGTCAGTCCAAAAATAATGATATAGCTGCACCACCAACTGTATTAAAACATCATGATTTTATTGTGCCACTTAAAACAGACAACGTTTCGGACCCATGTCCTTATTCATGTCTAACATACAACTCTAAAAACAAACCTTATAAAGGCTGCGGCTCCACCCACCACACATGTTCTCACCTGTGTTCAATTAATAAAAACTTTTTTGTTTTGCTTAATGCCATCTAGTGGTCATTATTTACATCTCTAATTACATTTATCATAATTTTTCAACAAAGGACATAAAGAGAACAAAAAACTTTTTCCATCATTGTTAATCATACATCAAGTTAATCTACTCAGTACACAAAATAATTGAATATACACTTATTGTCATTAGTTATTGTATTGCAATGTACTATTTTCAAAAAATAACATACAAAACATAAAAAAAGGGGATTTTTTCTTTTCTTAACTCTTTTTCAGCATTGCTAATTCAAATATCTTTTGAAGAAAAGCCAATTTTAATTGTTTCCGTTCCAATTAGATCTTATTAAATGGTCATCTTGAAAAAAGAATACTTTTTGGAGCTCTTAAACAATTACCAAGAACGTCCTTCAACAAAGGATAAAAAACTAAAAGGTCAACTTAAAAAAATTTCTTTTTTTATAAAATTTATGCCAGTTCTTAAATCTTTTTACATATTCAGCATTAAATTAAAAAAGGTATTAGCTAAATGAATTTAAATTCCAATCTATCCAAAAAAAGATTTTCAACAAAAGATATCAAAAGAACTGAGTAAATGTAACTATCCGTATCCCTGAAGTTTTAAACCCAAATGTTTTTTTAGAAAAACCTGCCAGTTAAACTGCTATCAAGTACCTAATCATCCATATTTACTGACTTACATTCCAATCCATTTCCCTATTCATCCCATTGGGTATCATAGTCCCCAGTTCATGAATCCAGTATAATTCTCTATACTTTAACAACCTAACCCTATTACCACCCCTCCTAGGAAGACTAATATGTTCTAACACCTGGAATCTAAGCTGATTAATCTGGTGTCCAGCAGTTCTAAAATGGTGGGAAACAGGAGCATACAATTTTCCTGTCCTGATATTACTTTTGTGTTGGTTAATACGCTCCCGTACCCTCTTGGTCGTCTCGCCCACATACCCTAAACCACATGAGCACTTAATTAGATACACCACAAACTTAGAGCTACAAGTATAGTAATCCTTAAGTTTATATTTCTTACCCAAAGAGGGATGGGTAAAAATGGGGCATTTAATGATACTATTGCAGTTTTGACAATTAAGGCATGGAAAACATCCCAATTTTTTATGCCCAATGTGTCCCTGGGTATTTCTACCCCTTGGGCCCATATCAGCTTTAACCAATGTATCTTTAAGGTTCTTGCCCCTTTTAAAGGCAGCCATGGGGGGACTAGAGAATTCTTCAACATTTGGATTCGAAATTTGTAAAATATGCCAATGTTTTTTTAGTACTTTTTGTATATGGTTACTCCAAGGAGAATATTCATTAACAAAGATCATTCTTTTATCCTTCTTATTTCTCATTTTGTCCTTAAGTAATTCCGTCCTAGGGATCTGCAGTACATCTTTAATCCCCTGTTCAATTAAGTTACTTGGGTATCCCCTCTGTTTAAAGTGTTCACCCATTTCCAATAATCTTTCTTTTACCAAATTTTCATCTGAGACAATTCGTCTTACTCGCATAAATTGGCTTTTGGGTAAACTCTTTAACAGAGCAGGAGAATGTGCACTCTTATAGTGCAGTAGATTATTATAATCTGTCTGTTTTTTAAAAAGATCTACAGCTAACAGCCCTTCTTGTTTGTACACTGAGGTATCCAGGAAATCAATCCTTTCCTCACTTATGGTGAGTTTGAACTTTATATGCTGTGTAGCACTGTTGAGATCATTAACAAACTGTTCCAGGGTTCCAATGTCCCCCAACCAAATGCCAAAAATATCATCTATATAGCGCCACCAGGTGGCGCCATATAGATGAAACAATTGATGGTTATAAACAAAATACTCTTCAAATGTGTTCATATAAATATTTGCATAGATTGGGGCGACATTGGAACCCATGGCTGTACCCTGTAATTGCAGATAAAAGTTATCTTGAAAAAGAAAGAAATTACATTTCAATACAATATTCAAAAGATCAAGAACAAAGTTTCGCTGATCATTATTGATAGTTATATCCTGATCCAAACATCTATTCACTGCCCCTACACACGCCTCATGAGTGATTGAGGTGTAAAGGCTAGTTACATCAAGACTATAAAGTATACCTTTGTTGTTCTCAAGGACTATATTCTGTAGTTTATTGATGAAATCTCCTGTGTCCCTGATATAAGAGGTGGAATGTTTATAGGGTCTAAGGACTCTGTCTAAATATATAGAGGCTTTAGATAGTGTGGAGCCTACCCCTGCCACTATGGGGCGGCCAGGGGGTTTTTCCAATTTTTTATGGACCTTTGGGAGCGTATATAGGACAGGTATAATGTCCTCTGTATCCAAAATAAATTTTGTTGTCTTGTTGTCAATCACTCCAATCTTCTGAGCCCTTAAGACACATGCTTCCAACTCTTTTTTTACTTTAAAGATTGGATTCATTGACAACAATTAATACACTTCACCATCCGCCAACTGGCCCAAAATTTCCTGTATATAGTAATCCCTCTCAAGGACCACTAAAGCACCACCCTTATCAGCCTCAAAAATATAGCCTGTATTCTCTTTAAGACTCCTAACATTATTCCAATCCTCTCTATTAAAGTTAAGATTTGAATGTGCATATTTAGGGTAACTCCTTTCTACATTTCTACAGAGTTTCCCTATGTCATTCTCAACCAATTGTATGTATGTTCTCACACCTGGGATCACTGTTTGTGGCGTGAAGTTGCTTTTATTATATAAACCTAGTGAGTTAAGCCCAAGTTTGTTACTTACATTATCCTTATTGAAAGATAAATTTACATTACCAACATTCCCCTCTGCAAAATGACACTTTAATTTCAGGGATCTAAAAAAACGATGTAAGTCTTTTTGCAATTTAAAGGTATCAAGTCTCTGCTGTGTTGGACAAAATGAAAGTCCTTTAGACAATGTCTCTTGTTTTTTACAATATAACTAATATTTACATTGCATCTAGCTTAGGGTTTATTTTTATTTTACAGGCAACTTTGTATTTATTTGAACTTGGTAGAATAGTTACTAAATAGTTATTAACTGAAAAACTAGAGAAGGGTTTCCGGTGGGAGGAGCTGATCTGGAGCAGAGCACGCTGAGCTTTGGCGTGCCGCATCGACAGCTTGTGAAACAGCTTTTTTTCTTCCCCCTTGGCTTCATCTCCCGTTGCTGATGCGCTGTATGCATCCTAGGGAGTCGGGCAGTTACATCTGAGCCCCGGCAGGAAACCCGTTAGAGCTATAGGCTCCGTCGCAAGAGCCACAGGTGGCTTCACCGCAAGGGAAGTTCATGCTACTGAGACCTTCTCTTCTGCTGGCCGTAATAGAGGGACACGGTTCCTCACTCACTAAGTATTTGCACCCTGGTAGTGCTGGACGTAAAGCCTGTTACATTTTAATGTCCGAAAATAATATTCTGCATATTCTTAAATACCCTGCTCACCCTAATTTTCCTCCGGAGTAGAGCAAGTACATCTGAAGCCTCTAATTTCACTGCGCAGAGCGGTCCCGTTGTGGAGCGGATTTGCTTCCTAGGGCCCGAACTTTCTTAATCAGCAGTGTGCAGCAGGCGACTCAATCTATCTGAAGGAAGAAAAGGAGCAAGGCTTGATATTCACAGTTCGGAGTACTGTGCTCTCTGGATAAAGCCGCTAAAGTTGCTAATACGCTATTCTGGAAATCAACTACTACTACAACGTTGGCGACAGCGGAGCCAGCTCTTTCTAGAAACCGCTACTGGATCTATTGCAGTCGGCATTCCACATTGGATTTGGCTAAAAAACCTGCTGACCGGCTTCTTCACAATCTGGAAAGTGCAAGTATATATGTCCTTTTATAAGGGCTTCTCATATGACTATATGCATCATCTTTCTTTCCTGAATTAAAAGAACTGTGCATTGTCTCGCTGTCACTGGACTATTGCTGCACAGTACTAATTTGATTTAAAGTTCCTGCAATAAGTTGTTGAAGGCATATTCACTGAATATTATTTGGCTGTTGCTTTTTTTTAAAGGCTCCCCAGAAGGGCTCTTTGCTATGAATATGTGCTCTGTCTTGTTTCCTCTAAAGTAAAGAGAACTTTGCCATCGCTGGTCTGTGGTCGCACGGCACTAGCGTGGGTCCAAGTAATTGTGATAACACCTGGACACTTTAATACGTTGAATGCTAAATATTAATGTGGACAGTTCTAAAAGTCTGCTTGTTTTCTGCATTTAGGCTTGTAAAAGATTTAAATATGTTATTTCAAATTAAGAGGCTAACATAGCAACAAGGTAAACGGTTCAAGAGTTAAAAAAAAAGAGGTGGGCCTAACTTTATGTAAAGATCTCTGGTCTAGCTATTTAAATCTTGCTTATTAGGGCCTAAGACCTCTCACTGTAGTCTTTGTTGTGGAAAATCCTCTCTACTGTGAATTTGCTACTAGTATTCTATCAGATATATCTATATTTATCTTTATCTATATTTATATATACTCTTATATTATGACTATACAAGTATTCTATCTATTGTGCTAGGTTTGCTACTTTAAGAATGATAGATATAAGGTTTTGCAGGTATTGACAAACTAAATAGAAAGACATTTAACATATTGGCTTTTGTGTAATATACTATAAAACTTGTTTTTTTGTTTTAGAACATATCCCCGCTTTTTCCCCTTTTCACCATATCACAGTATATGCACTGATTAACTCATTCCTTTTGTATTTTTTATTTTAACACGTAGACATTTTCACTTATTTATTTGTATACACAGGCACTACACGCACAGATAGGCGCTAATTGCCCCGACTTTCCCCCTTTTTTTTTTTTTTTCTCTCCCCTTTCTTTCCTTGCACTTTACACACTATCCTCACAGAATAGAGTATTCACCAAGGGAAGAAGCGTGTGGTATATATGGACAAATATATTACAGCTTCTAAAATTAACTCGCCTAATATGCCAGTTAAAAATAAAGACAAGAAAATACGTGTCTCAGATATCCAACCTGAAGTAGTTAAAGAGTCCTTACCTGCTAAAACTGATATACAGCAGATGGTAAACCAGTTGTCAGAATTTTTTTTACCCCAGTTTGAGTTGCTTCAGTCTCAGATGGCTAACTTGACAGCAGAGGTAAGGCAATTCTCAGATAGGCTCAATGAGGTTGAAAATAGAGTCTCTGAAACAGAGGATGCTATAAATAGTCAAGCAACTCAACTTTCAGATCATAATAAATATATAAAAAAATTACAGGATCGTATAACAGATCTTGAGGACCGCTCTCGTCGCAATAATTTAAAAATTGTTGGTTTGCCAGACTCCAGTGAATTTACTGACCTTTTACACTTTGCTTCCACATTTCTCCCGCAAATACTAGGGGCGCAACAACAGAATACTCCCCTGTTGATTGAAAGAGCACACAGAGTAGGCCCTCAGAGGAAATTGCTGAATGGAACCATTAAGTGTAGACCAGTTATGATTAAATTTCAAAATTATCAAGATAAAATGACTCTCTTAAGATCCTACCGTAAAACTGGCTTGGTGCAGATAGGGGAAGCCAAAATCCTGATTTTCCAGGATTACTCCAGTGAAACTTCTCAAAGAAGGAAAATTATGGCACCCTTCTGCACCAAGTTAATTAATGCAGGACACAAAGCTAGGCTAATTTATCCAGCCAAAATAATAATAGAAGATCAGGACACTACACATACCTTGTTAACCGAACAAGAAGCCAGACAATTCTGTATTGAATCAAAAATTAGCTTATAGACAAGGGAACGAATTAAAAGCTGTAAACATATTTTTGGATCCCTTGAGATGTTGCTATCTGCTACACAAAATTCTGTTTTTTTTTTGTTTTTTTTTCTCTCTTCGTCTTCTTTTACTTTGTTCCTCTGTTTCCCATCCTTGTCTCCCTTTTCATATCCGATACAAAAGCATGAAGAGCAGGAGAAATGTTTAAATGTGTCTCGTGGAATATAGGTGGAATAAATTCCCCTATCAAAAGGAAGCTGGTCATTAAACATTTAGGTAAACATAAACCGGATCTTGCCTTTTTACAAGAAACACATCTTACGGCTATAGAAGTAAGCAAACTTAAATCAAAGTGGGTGGGCCATGTGATTGCTTCCTCATGTAATAGGAAGAAGAGAGGGGTAGCCATACTGTTTAATAAAGATCTATCTTACAAAATTTTGAAACACATTTCCGATAAAGAGGGCAGATGGCTGCTGGTCGAGATTGAGATAGGGAATATTAAATATATTTTTTGCAATATATACGCACCAAATCAGGTAGACATATTATTTTGGAATCAACTTATTATGTTTCTATCTCAGTATATTGGACAAAATCTGATTCTTGTAGGAGATTTTAATCTTATTCCAACCTCGTCTCTAGACAGACGTTCTCCAAATAATTCTAAATTCTCTAATGTCAAGGCTAAAATATTCCGTCAGATCTGTAATAATTTAAAGGTCCATGATATATGGCGTATTAAACATCCGGACTCTCAATTATTCTCTTGTGAGTCTAAGTCTCATAGAGCGCTATCTAGAATAGACTTCTTTCTAATTCCTAGTGTCATGCTAGCGATGGATATTGATACCCATATTGCTGATATAGTGATCTCAGATCACGCTGTTATTTCTTTGAATATAGCGACTAAAAACATTACTACTACTAACTTTGTAAATAATTTTTTTTCCCTAACTATCTATCTCAGGACAAAAAGTTCGCTGACTGGCTAGGCCAGAAATGGCGAGAGTACCAATTTTTTAATAGAGAGTATCTAGACAAAATAGAGATCTACTGGGAATCTGCTAAGGCTTACCTTAAAGGTGAAATTAAAGCCTATATGGTAAAAAGGAAAAAGCAATTTCACGCTCGCGAAATACAGCTAGCTAATCAACTTAGCAACTCTTATAAAAGCTATATTAATAATACCTCTAAATCCCAGTGGGATAAGTATCAGAAGGCTAAACAAGAATATGATCTTTTTTCTAAGGAGAAAACTTTAAGGGAAGATATTAAAATTAATGCCAAGTACAGGGGACAATTTGGCAGATCAGCCAAATTTTTGGCTAGATTAAACAAGGACAGGAAGAAGAATAATATAATTGAAGCCATTAGGGTTGGCCAAGTTAGATGTTTAGATTCATCAGAGATTAAAGAGATTTTTCATAAATATTTTCAGAATATATATGCGGCGAATGAGATTAAGTTTGAAAATAAAGATGGTTTTTGGAATATGGTTGAAACTCCTAAAATCTCTCTAGATTTTTTAGAAATCCTAAATAGTCCCATCACTGTGGAAGAAGTAGGTGAGGCAATAGACTATGCCAAGTTGAACAAGGCTCCTGGCCCTGATCAGCTCACATCAGAATTTTATAAAACTATTCGATGTGATATACTTCCTATTCTGGTCAAATTATTCAATGAATATTTCATAGCTGGGAAGCCCATGTTGGAATACTTCTCGGCGTCGGCGGTTACTCTAATATTAAAGAAAGGTAAAGATCCTCTTGACCCATCTTCTTATAGGCCTATATCACTTTTAAATGTAGACTATAAATTACTTACTTCTATAATGGCTAAAAGACTTAAATCTGGTATAGGACAAATTATACATGAGGATCAATCTGGCTTTATGCCTGGGAGATCCTCTATCAGAAATATGCGTCGTGTTACTTCTGTATTGGAATATTTCTGGTATAAGTTGCAGGATAATGATCAAGGTTCAAAACAAGACTATGCATTGTTAACCGTGGGTGATACACTCAGCGCCTACCCCAAAAAAGACCCTGGCTTTGGGTATTGACTCCTAGTAGTCAATGATTATAATAGAAATATGATGAACAATCCAAAGCGCCTATAAGGCCGGGTCTAAAGCTAGTTGAAACAAATTAACAACTAAATAAAAATTATATATAAAAATAACACTTTATTATTACAAGCATGGATCCATGTTACAATTGAAAACCATAAAATAAAATAGAATAAAACGATTAAAAGAATAAAACCAAAAGTAGCGCCTTATCAGACCGATCCCCCTAGTGTGGGATCTTATTCTTCTATCACCTTGCTACAGGTGGGGGTCGCCTCGTTAGGGGCTGTTTTGAAAACCTTGTGTGTTCCTCGGTATAATAGTAAAGACCACCCAGAGACTATTTTGAGATGTGGTGTGCAGTGATAATGCAGCAGAAAATTCTCAACCTTGCTTAGGGTAGTGATGGATATAATAAACCTAAGTGGCAGTAATGTGATAAGAAATTTACAAGTGCGTCCTACATACACATTAGTGTTACCTAATAATCAAAGTTGGTGACAAGTGTGAGTGGTGCGGTAGTCGGTGAATCACATTTGAAAATGTACAGTCAATACAAATCAATAAAATCAATAGCAAAATCAAAAACAAAATACAAAAACAATAGCAAAAAAACAGTCCTTTTGGAAAAAATAATGTTCAATCCAACCAATCCTAACGTGAAAAAGAGTGAAGAAACAGTGGCCACTGTGATAAAAAAGGTTGCTGTGTTCCTGATAAATTTCTATTAACTCCTGTGAAATAGTGGCCGCCTGAAATAATACCAGGTGATGGTGCTGTAAAAATAAATTTTCATCAAGGGCCCCGCCGACCCGAAAAACCTAAAAATGGAAAACAAACACACAATAGTGCAGAGCGTATAGGTCCCAAAAGTAATAAGAAGGAGCTAGACTCACCAGTCGACGCGTTTCGGTCTGTACTAGACCTTTTTCAAGACTGGTTTCTATTGTCCTAGGTGCTCTTTTATACCCTTTTGTCAATATGAACCGGAAGTGATTGTGCAGCGATCTGTTTCCTATTTTGTTACTCGTTAAAATTATGTTAGCTAAGTTTCCTGTTTACAGCTGATCATGGCCGTATCATATCGGTTAGCTACTTCTACGGCAATTAATTGTTTTGCCTATAATTTGTATATACAAATTTTCGTGTCCAAATTACGGAAGTTACTTCCGGTCTATCCTGTACAATAACTTCCGGTCTGTATTTACCAAGATCGTGATCATTACAGATCTGTTTATACATCCTACAATTATACCCAATATTCAGAATCTTAGTGGCAAAGTGCGCACATTTATGTATTTAATAAATAAGAGGACCGACCTCTGTGCAATTTCGTCTGTGTAAAATGGGTGTGTACATGTACGTTAATCCTATTGGGTGATTCTCCCAATGTTTATGAGGTGGTGGCAAAGGGTATGTCCCTATTGGTGTATTTCGAAGGGTGCGGTTTTGAAGCTTTATTTGTTTCCTAGGTAACAGAGAAAGTGTCATATATCGAATCAAACCTATACATTAAGAGTTTTATACCCATAATGAGTCTGATAATTATATCTATCATGTTCCTCCAGATGGAATAGTTAATGTTTATGTCACAAATTAATCTCTAGGAGAATTTCTATGGCTACTCGCCACTGTGTTTCTTTAAAAGTGCGTTCCAGGAGAGGGAGTTGTAATACACAAATCTAACAAATCTAAGTTCCTGTGCCATCAAACTTATCTTAAAGGGATAGGTTTCACTGAATTCGAATGTTTTGAAGTTTTGTTAGTAACAGAGAAAGTGTCATGTAACGGATCAGACATATATATTAAGAGTTTTATACCCATAATGAGTCTGATAGTTATATCTATCGTATTCCTCCAGATGGAATAGTTCATGTTTATATCACAAAAGGATCTCTAAGAGAATTTCTATGGCTACTCGCCACTGTGTTTATTAAAGGTAAAGTGCGCTCCAGGAGAGGAAATTACAATATATGAGTCTGACAAATCTAAGTTCCTGTGCCATCAAATTCTGACCCTGTGTTTAATTAACTTGTCTTAAAGGGATGGATTTTACTGAATTCGAATGTCTGTATCGATTGTTCGATTATTTAAAGGGAATCCTTTAGATTAATGTTTGGTGAGTTTAATTCCTTGCGGATTTAACTCCATAATTCCATAAGCTGTTATACACATAGGTGGAACTAACTATGCTTCTATCAGAGGTGTCTATTACACATTAGTGTATTCGTTTTAAAGGCTTGTTATTTGGGTACTGTAGTTTCATTATTGCTCCTTCTATATTTTTTGCGAATAACTAAGTAATAAACGTATATTATATTTAGATTATTGGATTAGAACTTTTTTTAAAAAACTTTTTGGACCAATATTGTCGCTTGGGCTCATCAAGCTGCATGTATGCGTATACAAATATGTGCAATAATTTTGCTAACCTTTTGAAGGATCTTTATCTATTGGGGAGTATTGTTTCTATTAGAAACGATCTATTTTTTAGATGAGCTTTTTAGATCTCATCACTTATTAATGTAGCAATTCCTTGTTATCTAAGAGTATGGGAAAACAGCTTACTGGATGTTGACTGAATAATCACGATAAAGTTTATAATTATCCCCATACTCTTATAAGGGGGGTTTGAGATACTGAGTACTCATTACTTATCTTTGATTAAAGGAAACACCTTCCTAGCTATTAAGTAAGTCGTCAATTGTCAAAAAGGGAGATTTCAGATATGATGGTGCTCTTTAATTATCTTTGATTAAGGGAAACACATTCCTAGATTTCAAGTGAATCGTCAATGGTCAAAAAATATTCAAAGATATTCATAATTGTCCTCCTACTTATTTGAGGAGGGGTTTCAGATAGTAAACATTGATTAATAAAGGGAGGGGAAATCAGTCGTCTATTTCCAAATCAAAGTGGACCAAGTGATCACTAATGTATGTGGTCAAATTTGGTTTACAATGATCATACCAAGATAATGAGGAATAAGAGTGAAATATTCGTTTAGGAGATAGAGAGAGAGGAGTATGTACGGTTCTTTATAATAGATATTTCTTCCTTCCCACATAGGGTTGTGTTATTTTTCACAAGCGTGCAACAAATTGGTTCTAATCAAGACCTATATTCAAAGGTTCAGCAGATGGGAAAGGTCCTCTTTATTATTAAGACCTTTTGGGTGCAGGCAGTCCATTAAGAATATCCATTTAGATTCATTGGTTAATAGTTGTTTTTCGTAGTTGCCACCTCTCCAATTCCTGGCAACTTTTTGAATTCCTATGTATCTCAATGTGTTGATATTTCCTTGATGTTGGGTCGCAAAGTGGTGGTATAGTGGAGTATCCATATTTCTTTTTTCAATCATCAACAGGTGTTCCCGGATCCTGTCTCTAAGGGTCCTGGACGTCTGCCCTATGTATTGTAGTCCACATGGGCATTGCAGTAGGTAGATTACTCCTCTGTCCTTACATCTTATCAGATCTTGAATTTTAAATTCATCCTTGGTGTTATAGGAGTTAAATTTAGTTGTTTTCATCCCACACTTGCAGGCTTTGCACGTGTGGCAAGGGAAGAATCCTTTCACCTTCTTTCCAAACACATCCACTATTCCTCCAGATGTTTTCTTTTGGAGGCTAGGTGCCAGTCTTGTCTTTAGATTTTTCGTTTTTCTATATATGAATCTTGGGTTTTCTGGCAATTTATTTCCTAGGACCTCGTCATCTTTAAGCAGCGCCCAATGCTTCCTGAATATGTCCTCTATAACGTGTTTATTCTCACTGTACTCCGTTATCATTGCTATATTGAAGTCATCTCTATAGGATTTGTTCTTCACCTTATCTCTATATTTGGTGAGTTCTTTCCTTTCTATTTTCCTTACTTCGTTGATTTTCTCATCCAGCATTTTCTCGTCATATCCTCTCTCTATGAATTTCTCCTTTATTATTGAAGCTTGTTCTTCCCATTTGGAGGGGTCGGAGCAGTTCTTTCTCATCCGTAACATCTGTCCCTTTGGGATATTGTACTTCCATCTACCCAGGTGGCAGCTTTCTTTGTGGACATAATTGTTACTGTCCACTTCCTTAAAATGGGTTGATGTTTCCAGTTTTCCATATTTCGCCTCTATTCTCAGATCAAGGAATGTTAAAGCTGTTTGGCTGCATTCATATGTAAACTTTAAATTCATGTCGTTCTTATTCATGACTTCGATGGTATACACCAGATCTTCCATGGTGCCCTTCCAGATAAGAATGATGTCATCTATATACCGCCTGTAGAGGACCAGGTCCGCGCCCGCTGGACAGGAGTCCCAGAATATTTGCTCCCATTTTCCCATATAGAGATTCGCATAGCTGGGCGCGAACCTGGTCCCCATGGCTGTTCCACAGGTTTGTAAGTAGAATTTTCCATTATTACTGAAGAAATTGTGTGTAAGAATATATCGTATACTCTCCAGTATGAACTCATTCTGTTTAGTCGGTATATCGGGCTCTTTATCCAGAAAGAACTTCACTGCTTCGATTCCCTCCTCATGCGGGATGCTCGTATACAGTGCCGTCACGTCACATGATGCCAATATATAGCCATCCTTCCAGGGTATATCTTCTATCAGGTTCAAGACCTGTGTCGAGTCCCTTAGATATGAGGGTAACTTCTTGACGATTTTCTGTAGATGTTGGTCTATATATTCAGACAAGTTGCAACTCAAGGATCCTATTCCCGAAATGATTGGTCTTCCGGGAGGTCTGGTTAGGGATTTGTGGATCTTCGGTAGGTGGTATAGTATCGGTATGATCGGGTACTTTATGTTCAAATAATTGAATTCCTTGTCATTCAGTATCCCTTCTTCATTGGCCTCCTTTAGTAGATCTATAAGTTCACTCTTATATTGGTCCATAGGGTTTCCTTTTAGTTCCTCGTACGTGTTCCTATCACTCAGAATTCGGCTGTTCTCGGCCTCATAGTCCTTTCTATCCATCAGGACAATTCCTCCCCCTTTATCCGCAGATTTTATCGTCAGATCCTGGTTCTTCTCCAACTTTATAATGGTCTCTCGTTGTTTCTTTGTCAGATTTTGTTTCTTATGTTTTGATTTCTTTGTTCGTATTCCTCTTATCTCTTTGCAGACAATAGTCTCAAAGGCTTCTATTGCCGTTCCTTTACTGTTTACAGGGTAGAAGCTAGACTTTGGTTTCAGTTCGGTGTGTATATACTCATCCCTTGATTCAGCCTGTACATTATCCTTCTGCTGTACTTCATTCTCTAACTCGGCCTTAAGAAAAAACCTTTTCAAAGTTAATTTTCTGATAAACTCCTTCGTATTCACGAAGGTACCGAATTTATCAAGGTCTCTTGAAGGAGCAAATGACAGTCCGTAATTCAAGACAGCCTTTTCATCATCATTTAGGACATAGGAACTTAAGTTAAAAATTCCCTTATCTGTCCCTTTTTTTTCCACGTTGCTGTCTTTCTGTTTAGCCTTATTGATCTTTATTCCTCCTCTACATCCCCTGTGCGTCTTGCCCTTATTTTTGATGTCTACTGTTTTTCTCTTCTTTTTTGGTGATGATGTCCCAATTCTAAAAAAGGCTCGGACAGGGTGTCGGAGGTGCCTGGTTGTGATGTGGTAGTCGTCATCGGAGTTCTCAGTTTCTTGTCCACATCTTTCTTTTTCTTGTGGATCTCCTTCCATTCCTCCATTTTATTGGCTCCTCGCTCTATTTCTCCATCCTTTTCGCCCTTCCGATGTGCCCTTTGGTTGTCTCCCGCTTGTTTGTTCGCATGATCTCTATGGTTGCTGTTATTCCGTTGGTCCTGAAGCTTCTTATCTCTATTATATTGATATTCGGATTGGTGTCTGATCCTCCCTTGCTTGTATCCACTTTCTGTCCCATAATGATGGCTTCTATGATCAAACTCCTCTGGTCTTCTTCTTGTATCATATTCTGGAATGTAGTGATCAAATCTTCTCCTTGAATCATCATATCTCCTCTCTCTATTCCAATAGTTCGAAGTATCCTCTCTATTCCTATCCTCCTGGTTCCAGTGATTGGGGTAGTATTCCCTATTTCTATTCTCATTCTCAGACTCATTATGGGTATAAAACTCTTAATGTATAGGTTTGATTCGATATATGACACTTTCTCTTTTACCTAGGAAACAAATAAAGCTTCAAAACCGCACCCTTCGAAATACACCAATAGGGACATACCCTTTCCCACCACCTCATAAACATTGGGAGAATCACCCAATAGGATTAACGTACATGTACACACCCATTTTACACAGACGAAATTGCACAGAGGTCGGTCCTCTTATTTATTAAATACATAAATGTGCGCACTTTGCCACTAAGATTCTGAATATTGGGTATAATTGTAGGATGTATAAACAGATCTGTAATGATCACGATCTTGGTAAATACAGACCGGAAGTTATTGTACAGGATAGACCGGAAGTAACTTCCGTAATTTGGACACGAAAATTTGTATATACAAATTATAGGCAAAACAATTAATTGCCGTAGAAGTAGCTAACCGATATGATACGGCCATGATCAGCTGTAAACAGGAAACTTAGCTAACATAATTTTAACGAGTAACAAAATAGGAAACAGATCGCTGCACAATCACTTCCGGTTCATATTGACAAAAGGGTATAAAAGAGCACCTAGGACAATAGAAACCAGTCTTGAAAAAGGTCTAGTACAGACCGAAACGCGTCGACTGGTGAGTCTAGCTCCTTCTTATTACTTTTGGGACTTATACGCTCTGCACTATTGTGTGTTTGTTTTCCATTTTTAGGTTTTTCGGGTCGGCCGGGCCCTTGATGAAAATTTATTTTTACAGCACCATCACCTGGTATTATTTCAGGCGGCCACTATTTCACAGGAGTTAATAGAAATTTATCAGGAACACAGCAACCTTTTTTATCACAGTGGCCACTGTTTCTTCACTCTTTTTCACGTTAGGATTGGTTGGATTGAACATTATTTTTTCCAAAAGGACTGTTTTTTTGCTATTGTTTTTGTATTTTGTTTTTGATTTTGCTATTGATTTTATTGATTTGTATTGACTGTACATTTTCAAATGTGATTCACCGACTACCGCACCACTCACACTTGTCACCAACTTTGATTATTAGGTAACACTAATGTGTATGTAGGACGCACTTGTAAATTTCTTATCACATTACTGCCACTTAGGTTTATTATATCCATCACTACCCTAAGCAAGGTTGAGAATTTTCTGCTGCATTATCACTGCACACCACATCTCAAAATAGTCTCTGGGTGGTCTTTACTATTATACCGAGGAACACACAAGGTTTTCAAAACAGCCCCTAACGAGGCGACCCCCACCTGTAGCAAGGTGATAGAAGAATAAGATCCCACACTAGGGGGATCGGTCTGATAAGGCGCTACTTTTGGTTTTATTCTTTTAATCGTTTTATTCTATTTTATTTTATGGTTTTCAATTGTAACATGGATCCATGCTTGTAATAATAAAGTGTTATTTTTATATATAATTTTTATTTAGTTGTTAATTTGTTTCAACTAGCTTTAGACCCGGCCTTATAGGCGCTTTGGATTGTTCATCATATTTCTATGCATTGTTAACCGCCGACGCCGATTAACACTTATATACTGCCCTTGATAGATTTGGATTTAAAGGGAACTTTCTCTCACTAATAAGGTCCATTTACAACTCACCTACTTCGTATGTCTTAGTTAATGGTGCCCCAACTCCTAGGTTTCATATTTTTAAAGGAACAAGACAGGGCTGCCCCCTGTCTCCCCTTTTATTTAATATTGCAATAGAGCCCCTTGCAATCTTACTGAGAGATGCTATATCAGGCATAGAAATTGGAGACCAACGAATGGTCTTATCACTCTACGCTGATGATCTGCTACTATTTTTACAAGATACTAAAATTAGCATCCCTCTTGTCTTAAATACGTTCAAACAATTTAGTTCTTTTTCGGGATATAAATTAAATTTAAGCAAGTCTGAAATTTTGTGGATACATCAGAATAAAGATAGCTGTAGGGAACATCCTTTGCAGGTGGCAGAAAGTATTAAATATCTAGGAATAAATTTACACAGAAATCCCAATTTCTGGTACGCTAACAATTTCTCGGCTTTCTTTGTAAATGCCTCTGAGAAATTAAATAGATGGGCCCTGTTCCCTATCTCTCTCTCGGCCAGAGTCATGTTAATCAAGTCTATTCTCTTTCCACAATTAGTTTACCTACTCCAAAATCTTCCTGTCTTTATTTCTAATAAAGATCTAAGGCTCTATAATAAGAATTGTTCATCCTTTGTTTGGAATAGGAAAAGGCATTACTTATCTAGAACTAAACTATTCCAGTTATCAGAATATGGAGGATTTGCCCTCCCTGATATTAAATGGTACAATATAGCTATCCTTGCACGCTTTGTTTGTGACTGGATTACAGATACTAACTATTTTACAAATTCTTTGATGGAAAAACAGATGGTTGCCCCTCTCTCTCTCAAAGCCATTATCCATTGCCCAATGACACAATTACCAAAATATATTAAAAAGTTATCGGTCATCAGTAACGTAGTCTTAGCTTGGCAAAAATTATGTACTGTGCTAGACATAAATTACCGTATATCATCATATCTTCCTATTAGAGGTAACAATCTCTTCCCGCCAGGTCTGACATCAGGAATTTTTACAAGGTGGGAGGAAAATGGTCTAATTTATATTTCTCAAGTCCTCGACAATGAATGCATAGTTAGAACATTTGAATCTATTCTTCAAGAATATAATTTATCAAATCAAAACTTTTATGCATATTTGCAACTTAGACATTTTATAAACGAATTACCAAATATCAGACAAGACTTCAGAAAATTTGGTAAGCTCGAAGATTACATTATTCTACATAAAAATGGCATTCATACTATCTCGTTAATATATAACATTTTAATGTCGAAACAAGGTCAATTGGGGCTAGAAACTTTAGCTGGTTCCTGGAGATTTTATTTTCAAGAAATAACAGCAGAGAAAATCAATCTTAGTATTAAGCGGGTAAGAGAGGCCAGAATCCCTACCTCTTGGAAAGAATCTCATATCAAATTAATTAACAATTCATATATACACCGAGAATATTAGCTAAATGGGCAGGTAATAAATCGGCTAATTGTTTTAAGTGTAAAAAAATGGAGGCTGATCTCCTCCACTGTTTCTGGTCTTGCCCTAAAATTAGGCAGTTTTGGTTTAAAGTGTCCTATTGGGCTTCTAAAGTCTTACATGAAAATGTATCATTAGATATGTACCAGGTTTTTTTTCTAACTAATGAGACTAATACTACATCTCATAAATCTATTGATACACTGATCTTGTTAGGACGTAATTTAATTCTTAGATATTGGAAGAAGAAGATTGCCCCTCCGTTTGGTTTATTTAAACAAGCCGTGTTCTCACAAATAATGTTTGAACAATTAAATATCAATTTGCTTCTAGAGAAACAGATAAAAAGCTTCTTTGATAAATGGCTTACTTTAATCTTAGAGCAATCTAATAATTTGCAATATGCATTAACCAAATGCTTTCATAAATCAGATTTTTTTGGAACTTTGACCTTGAATAATATATTTCCTCATTCCTGGTATTAATGTTATATTTCCATGCTGGTAAGATGGGCATGTGAAATGGGAGGCAATTGACCCCTTTCTCTTGCTCCTTTCTTCTTTCCTCCCCCCCCTTTTTTTTTTTTTTTTTTTTTCTTTTCGTTTCTCTTTCTTTTCTTTTATTTGTGTTTTTGTTTTTGCTATGTTATTTTAGGTAAATAGGAAAATGGCACAACTGTACAATAACAAAGAGTATGACTCAGGGAAGCATACGGTAGTAATCTCCTTAATATATGATTGTGTGGATTCTTCGAATTAAGAATAACTTAAGTAATGATTGCTAAATTCTGGTTGATATATTGTATCTTGATTGATAACTATTCTTTTTCCTTTCTGTTAAACAAGAAATCTACCTATGCGACAAATATGTATTTGTTAAATTGTACTTTGTGCTTGGAAATAAACAAATGTTTAAAAAAAATAGTTATTAACTATTTACTAACTACCTAGCTAAAATAAATACAAATTGACCTGTAAAATAAAAGCTAACCTGAGTTACACTAACACCTAACCTTACACTACAATTAAATAAATTACCTAAATTAAATACAATTACCCAAATTACAAAAAGACAAACACTAAATTACACAAAATAAAAACAAATTACAAGATATTTAAACTAATTACACTTAATCTAATAGCCCTATCAAAATAAAAAAAACCTGCCAAAATAAAAAAAACCTAGCCTAAACTAAACTACCAATAGCCCTTAAAAGGGCCTTTTGCGTGGAATTGCCCCAAAGAAATCAGCTCTTTTACCTGAAAAAAATACAAACAACCCCCCCAACAGTAAAACCCACCACCCACCGCCTTTGAAAAAGCCCTATTCGGGTGAAACGCGTTAAGGGGTTGTAGAGCTAAAGGAAGCTCTATATTTTTTTTAAATTATTTTAGAACTGTTGAACGCATTTGCGGTAATCCAAGTATACATGATTTATAACTTAATAACAATTGAAATATACTATGTAACTACTATACCGTAGCCACCTTACTTAGTGATAACTAGCACAGTTTGGAGTTTCGGCAACTCTAATAATGGCTGAAATTTCGAACTAGTATTATTAATCTGCTCTGTAATTGTGGAGCCACCTTACTTAGTGATAACAAGCCCAGTTTTGAGTTTCGGCGACTCTAATAACGGCTGAAATTTCGAACTGGTACATTAATCTGCTCTATAGTTGTGGACTGCACTCAGCGGTAATATACCAGAAATAACTATCTTATAATTAAAGCAGCTCCTCTGTTAAGGATCTATAAGCCGAGTTGTGGTCCTTTTACTAAAAAGCCATTAATCATCAACAGAATGTTGTTATAACACTGGGTATTGTGTAGCTGATACAATTGCACAGTTCCGGAATTGGTTTGACAGTGTGAGAGCGCTTACATACAATATACAATGTCTATGAGTTTTAGCATTTCTAGCTAGTATAGCAGGAATCAGTAGAGCTGTAACTGTTATAAGCATTGACTCACAACGATTCCGAGCAGGTATTACCGTAATATATAACTGAACTGTTTACGGACTCTCATATTCATACCGTTTGCACAGCATAACAGTGAGCGACAAAATGAGCATAAAATATTGAAAGTAATTATTAATATTTAAACTGCTTGAATCATTGATTCAGCTACTTATTGTGGGAGTGAGACTTCATTTTATAAAAATCCTTATAATAAGACTTTGGTCTGTGATAGGCATCAGTTATTAACTCTAGCTACTACTACGGCTGATTCATATATAAATTCAAGGGTTAACTAAAGTGAACATGACACTAATATTCATCATCATCTCATTCCTTCCCATGTAATAACATCACGGCTGACATAGAAATACTTCATAAATATCAATGATTATACCAGTTGAAACTGTGACTTGTGTACATAAATAACCAGTTGGTCACAAAGTATAAATGACATGCAGTAATATTACAGAAACTATCTGAGCAATTATAAGTATACCATTATTTAGTATCAAAACCACTTATTACTGTAGCTTGGACTGCATGTAGTATATTCCCTAAGGGGAAGCAGAATATAAACCTAGCATACTACTACACTTCATTATAGGTTACTCAGGTGAACTAAACACCAATAACAATACCTCTAGATATTACCAACAACAGATTTAGAGTACTGTAAAAAAGGGAGATAAATTTAAGCGCCCCTGAACCAGTGACTAGTTGTTACCATCCCATTAATATGAAAATATTCACAATTAATATCACAATATCTTAACAGATGGATGGCTATTATAATAACTAGTGGCATCTAAGGACCTTTCATTTGCTGATACACACCTCAGATCAATAAATTTGAGTGTATACACACACTGAACTAATTCTTGTCCACAGCAATGTGTGGTATTGGTTTCTATTTGTAGTATTTAAATTTCTCCCTAATCTGAGTGTTTCTATTCTCTACATCTATACAGCACTTACTAGCAGTGGGCTATAGGTGTTGAGTAACCGCATTTGTGTAATCCTGTATTTACTAACAATACATCAAAGGCTCATTTCCTTATTCACAGGATACTGGTCAGCAGTTATTTAGTTGTTTTTAATATGGTTTCACATTTGGCCTTTTTTTTAATGATTCATTAATAAAAGCTATATTTTAATTGTTCACAGTATCTCTCATCTAGTCCAGTATGCTATATTCCCATACTGCACAGCACCATTTTTCTGTTCAAACCTATATTGAGACAGGCAATAATAAGTCTCTAAATTATTGAAACTATAGGAAAGCCAGCCATAGTGGTGCCACTGTACTTGTGTTGTGTATTATTTGGTGTAGACTGTCTCTTTAATCAAAGGGAAAAGTTCAGGTAAAGTCATTGTGACCGCTCATACAGGACTTCATAAACTACAAAACCGGTCCCTTAGGTTTTATTATAACACTATTTTAAGACTTGTTTGTACATAGAGAAAACAAAGTAATGCCATTTTTAGATGTATTTAATATACACACACACCTTTCTTCCAAACTTCCGAAGGAGTTGAATAGCAACAGTGTAGACAAAACGATTGTCCCATACACTACAAACACGGGAATTGCTGGTTAGTATAGGAGGGTAAAAAGGAGACCCACTCCAATGAGGTACATAGGGGTCATGTCTCTATGGCAGAATCATTGATTCTGCAGTCAAGCATGGTGGTGGGAGTGTCATGGTCTGGGCCTGCAGAGTGCTGCCGGCACTGGGAGCTACAGTTCATTGAGGGAGCCATAAATGCCAACATGTAGTGTGACATACTGAAGCAGAGCATGATCCTCTCCCTTCAGAGACTGGGCCACAGGGCAGTATTCCAACATGATAATGACCCCAAACACACCTCCAAGACAACCACTGCCTTGCTAAAGAAGCTGAGGGTAAAGGTGATGGATTGGCCAAGCATGTCTCAAGACCTAAACCTAATTGAGCATCTGTAGGGCACCCTCCAATGGAAGGTGGGGGAGCACAAGGTCTCTAATATCCACCAGCTCTGTTATGTCGTCGTGAAGGAGTGGAAGAGGACTCCATTGGCAACCTGTGAAGCTATGGTGAACTCCATGCCCAAGAGGGTTAAAGCAGTGCTGTAAATTCTGGTGGCTACACATAATATTGGCACTTTGGGCCCAATTTGGACATTTCAACTTAGGGGTGTACTCACTTTTGTTGCCAATGGTTTAGACATTAATGGCTGTGTGTTGAGTTATTTTGAGGGGACAGCAAATGTACACTGTTATACAGGCTGTAAACTCACTACTTTACATTGTAGCAAAGTGTAATTTCTTCAGTTTTGTCACATGAAAATATATCATAAAATATTTACAAAAATATGAGGGGTGTACTCATTTTTGTGATATACTGTGTATATATATATATATATATATGAAATTGACCACTTCAGCTTAAGAGCAAACACTAAATAATTACAAATCAGAGAACCAGGGATACCTAAAAATAGTATATGTATCTCTGGGTGCTCAGGCGCAATCAACTGTATTAATAATAATAATGTAAAGAAAGAAAAAAGAAAAGAAAGTAAGAAAGAAAGAAAGAAAAGGATACCCTAGTAGCCAGCACTCTCTATACCGTCTGATCCCTATAAATGTTTCCTTTTATTCCACCTATGTTTATAGCGCTGCGGAATCTGTTGGCGCTCTAACAACCCCCCGATAATAATAAAATAATATTGTTAGGGGTACACATGTGATGGATGATCTGATTCAACAGAAGCAAAATAAAAAAGGCATATACTGTATAAAAGAGAGAAAAAGGATAGACAGGGGTTTATATAGCACTCATACTTACTTATATGGGTATGAAGTTAGTTAAAAAAAACTATACTTTAATTATTTGTTTAAAAGATATGGGGTGACAACCCCTACCGTTACACACGAACCACTACCTAATGTCATGAAACTAAACTAAACTAAAAACAAGCCAACAGTCACTTCTCTGTTTCCTGGCCGATAGCAGGAAACGTCGGCATCAGGTGGCTGAAGTGACTGACCGGCAATATACAAAATATTTAGAGCAAACGCGTTTTGGCTATGACCTAGCCTTTCTCAATGCTATATTTTGCTGATAGTTAGTGAACCCGAGGCTGCCGGGTGCGCGGACTTTTAAACCCATTCTCAGACCGAGAGTTAGCCAATTGGGTGAGTCTTTGAGAAGACGCCTTCTTAGTATCCAATGGTTACGCTGGGTGGGAGACGCCTACACACCTGATTGGACTATATGGCTGAGAAGTGTATTAGGTATGTCGCGCATGCGTGTTACTCCACTAATAGCATCTATAGAGAATCACTTGTATGACAACTGCTATATTTCCAAACAATATATATCTATGTTAATTGAACAAATAAGTATCGTATTCCAACGTAAACCATTCAAAACCCAAACTTAAACAATATTATACTCAAACGATTCCAGTATAGCGATTATTATGTACCCAAGCTTAGGTAGTGCTATACCGTTATAAAGTTTTTACAGCACTAATAACAGCCACAATACTATTGTTAGCCATATGTTAAACCAAATAATGCTAAACATTGTACATTAAAAGCTTTATTCTGATGATAAAAAATTATCACTTAAGTATCTGGCCAAACTTAAGTATATTGGGTTACATACTTGGTTATAATAATTCCCACAAAAAATATATAATATTTCTTGGAATTTATGTGGGTATGATCCAATTTATAACCTCCATATATAGCGATAGTATAGCGATAGTATATAATATACTGTATAAAACCATACATGTATTGATCATATTTAAAAACCAAGAAAAACACATATGTATATGTTTTTTCTTGGTTTTTAAATGTGATAAATAAATGTATGCTTTTATACAGTATATGGCTTTTTGATTTTGCTTCTGTTGAATCAGATCATCCATCACATTTGTACCCCTAACAATATTATTTTATTATTATTATTGTTATTATTATTATTATTATTATTATAAAGGTTTTTTTAGAGTGCCAACAGATTCCGCAGTGCTATAAACATAGGCGGAATAAAAGGAAACATTTATAGGGATCAGACGGGTAGAGTCGCACTGTTGTAGTCAGCTCTAAAGAAGGTGATCTACAAACAGCATGGCTCTTAGGCTTACATGCTAAGGGGGTTCAAGGGGATAGCAATGGAGGAGAGGAAACAATATAAAGAAAGGTTAGTGTAGGATGTATGCATCCCTGAACACTAGAGTCTTTAGGGAGCACTTGAAGTTTTCAAAACTAGGGGAGAGTCTTGTGGAGCGAGGCAGAGAGTTCCACAAGATGGGAGCCAGTCTTGAGAAGTCCTGTAAGCGGGAGTGTGAGAAGGTAAAAAGAGAGGAGGCAGGCCCGGCACCAGTGTAAGACAAACTAGGCAGCCACCTTAGTGTGCCCCCAGCTTGTGTGCATACAAGCGAAGCGCGAACGGCACACTGTTGTCACTCATTCATAGTCTCATACACTGTTGCAATGGCAGCTTTATGCATGATGGGCGTGGGTCAGGGAGGGGGCTATGTGTAATCTGTAAACCTCTACTGGATTTATAGAAACTGTCCCAAGGGAGCCAAGGGAGATAGATATTAGTATATCTATTAGCCCTGGGGCCCAGTGAGGTCAGGGGGGCCCAGACGCTGGGCATGTATGTGGGCACTAGTATACTACTGGCAGTGGCACTATGGGCACAGTTCGAGCGAGTCACACTTGCGTTGAAGTTGCGCTGTTGCCTGCTGCACCTCGGTTCGGCACTGACTCAGACAGCATGCGTAGTAATAATGGCCGCCTATATGCTGACTGGTCTGTCAGTCAAGCAAAGTGAGCCATGTGAGGGACGCTGTAACGTAAGAGGCGGGGGCAGCTCAGATTTTGCGCTAACGGTAAGCCTATCTGTGCAGAGTGGGAAATTGGGAGGTGAATGCCAGCATGACTGAGAGAAAATGAGCCACGTGACGCCTGGTACTTCTGGAGTGAAGAGGTTGGAGGTCTGGGGGTGGGAAGAGTACAGAGTACAGAGGCCATAGGAATCGGTATGCCGCACGGCCTGGGGTTGCACGTTAGATGACAGTGAGTGAAACAGGGGTCAACATCACCAGTGCAGCACTGAGCTAATCTGGCAAGTGAAGTGGCAATTACCCCCCAGGCAGCTGAAATCTTCAGACAGAGCAGAAGAGGACGGTGAGTCAGTGCACTGGCAGCTGCATTGGTAACCTCACAATTTAATTAAATACAGGCTCAGTCATGACTCACTTTATTTTAATATAGTGGCCTTTTATTAAAAAAACAGAAGTCTAAGTACACCTCACTGGGCCCCAGGGCAAAGTCATACAACGGTATGACTTTGCCCTGGGGGCCATTGAGGTGTACTTAAACTTCTGTTTTTTATGTCTTTGCAGCAGGGGTTAAACACATTACATGGAACCATTTGTGAGAGAATATTATATACTAATAGCTATCACCCTACATTTGGCTCCCTTGGGACAGTTTCCATAAATGCAGTAGAGGTTTACAACTTACACATAGCATGATGACTAGCAATGGTCTTACCTATATTGTTCTACATGAAGTACAATATTTCCCTTACTTAATTTTTTTATGCTGAATTTTTTTCAGCACAGTATCAATCTAGGTTGTCAGAGTAGATGTCACTTTCAATTCATATGGTATAATGCATATGGTATAACTACCTATGATATACTATGTAAGGGAGGACTGGGCTTAGGTCTTCTTAACTCCATTGGGAAATGCAAATAGGCACCTGGAACCTGCAGATGTACTTGAAAAAAAAAAGACTTCTTTCAAGTTCCCACAAAAGCATTACATAAGAACACTAACCTTCAAATGTATCTACTAACCCCTAAGCTTAGTGTTAATTTGAGTGGTTGCAATGGATACCTCATGCTAATGTTGTTAAAAGAATGTTGTACATCATTTACTGTGGTGCAGCCAAAATGTTCTTTTAACCTCTTGTCACTCAGGCAGATGTTTGCAACTAATTGCTTTGTCTTTTTGACAGCCAAAGTGATACGCATCAAAAGCAGGCACTTTTAAACCTAGCTCTGCACTCCCTTATTTTTATAATGGTTATTATCTCTTCTGGCCTTGTTTTGCTTAACATGTAATATAATTCTTTATTATATTGAATTATACCTCTCTTACTAATATGCTTAAGAAAATATGTATATCTATATAGATAGATATATTTTTGTTTTACAGCACTACCGCTGTTTGATTTGTTATGCAGATTTTCAGATTAACAGTCAGTGATTGTATGTGGCAATGGGAAATAATATTCTCTATAATTATAGATTAAATTGTTATATGTAGGTTTTTTAGCACATCTCTGTAACACTTTGTCATAAACCAGCAATAGGAGGATATGTATTTGGGGGGGCGGCAAAATGTATCCTCGACTGGGTAGCAAAAAATCCTTGCACCGGCCCTGAGAAAAGGAGAGTAGGAGGTCATGAGCAGAGCGAAGGGGACGGGAGGGAGAGTACCTTGAGACATTGAGGCCCATTTATCAAGCTCCGTACGAGGCTTGAGGTCCTGTGTGTCTGAAGACTCGCCAGAAACACAAGTTATGGAGCAGCGGTCTAATGAATCACCACAATTCAACCTGATCGAGTACAATCTGGTTGATTGACAATTCCCTGCTGGCGGCCGATAGGCCGGGAATATGCAGGGTGTGGCATTGCACCAGCAGCTCTGTGAGCTGCTGGTGCAATGCTGAATACGGAGAGCGTAATGCTCTCCGCATTCAGTGATGTCTGTCGGACCTAATCCACACTGTCGGATCAGGTCCGACAGACACTTGATAATTCAGCCTCAAGGTCTGAAATATAGGGGAGAGCAGTGCCGTTGAGGGCTTTGTATGTCAGAGTATGAATTTTTTGTTTAATCCAGGAGGCAAGTGGAAGCCAGTGAAGGAATTGGCAGAAAGGTGCAGCAGATGAAGAGTGATGTGTAAGGAAGATGAGCCTGGCAGAGGCATTCATTATGGATTGTAAAGAAGCTAGGCGGCAGCTGGGGAGACCAGAGAGGACAGAGTTGCAGTAATTGAGGTGGGAAAGGATGAGAGAGAGTAGATTCAAATCTTAGTTGTGTCTTGTGTAAGGAAATGTCTTATTTTAGAGAGGTTTAGAAGGTGGAAGCGGCAGGATTTAGCCAAGGACTGAATAGGAGGAGTGAAAGAAAGATCTCAGTCAAGTGTGACCCCAAGACATCGGGCATGCAGGGAAGGGGTAATGATGGAGTTGTTGACAGTTATTAAGAGATTGGGGGGTGGAGATTTTGGAAGAAGGGAATAAGGACCTCAGTTTTCGAGAGATTTAGCTTGAGGTAGTGAGAGGACATCCAGGAAGAGATTTGAAAAAGACAGTTAGTGACATGGGTTAGCAAGGAAGGATATAGGTCTGGTGCAGAGAAGTAGATTTGGGTGTTGTTGGCATACAAATGATATTGGAACCTGTGGGACTTTATTAGGGAACCTAATGATGACGTATAGATTGAGAAGAGAAGGGGACCGAGGACAGAGCCTTGCAGTACCTAACAGAAAGTGGTGACGTGGCAGTGGAGGCCCCAGAGAAGGCTACTCTAAAGGTATGGTTTGACAGGTAGGAAGATAACTATGAGAGGGCTGTGTCACAAATGCTGAAGGATTGGAGGGTTTGGAGCAAAAGGGGATGGTCAACAAAATCAAAGGTTGCGGACAGATCAAGGAGGATAAGCAGAGAGAAATGGTTTTTGATTTTGCTGTAATTAGGTTGTTGGTAACCTTAACAATTGTTGTCTCTGTGGAATGATGGGGATGAAATCCAGATTGCAGTGGGTTGAGGAGGGAGTTTAATGTAAGGAAATGGGATAGGCATGCATATACTAGCTTTCAAGAAGCTTTGAGGCAAGAGGGAGTAGGGAAATAAGGCAGTAGTTGGATGGGGAGGTTGAATCAAGAGAAGGTTTTTTTGAAGATAGGGAAGATGAGGGAAATATACCGGTGTTGAGGGAGAGGTTGAAAATGTGTGTGAGTATAGGGGTAAGGGTAGAAGAGTGGGAGGGGAGCAGCTGTGAGGGGATAAGTTCAAGGGGACAGGTAGTGAGGTGAGAGCGCAGTATAAGTGCTGAAACTTCTTCCTCAGTAACAGGGGAGAAAGAGCTAAATTAATGGCTATGTGGGTTGTGGTTGATTGCGAGTGTTTGAGGGGCTGAGAAAATGGAAGTATGTTGAGAGATGATTTCGTTTCTGATGGAGTCGATTTTGTTATTCAAGTGGCTGGCAAAGTCTTGAGCTGACAGAGAAGTTGTATTAGGGGGTGGGGGGTGGGTGGAGAAGAGTATTGAAAGTTGAGAAAAGATGTTTTGGGTTTGAAAAAAGAGTAGAGATAAGAGTAGAGAAGTAATGTTGCCTATAGAAATTAAGGGCAGAATAGTAGGAGTTCAAAATGAACTTGTAATGAAGGAAATCAGCTGAACTCCGAGATTTTCTCCAGTGCCGCTCAGCAGTATGGGAACATCTCAGTACCATGTCAGAGGAGTATGCCAGGGCTGAGGATGAGTGTGTGATTTCCGAGCAATGGTAAGAGGGGGCAGATTGTCAAGGACCGATGTAAGGGTGGAATTATAGTGGGAGATAGATTGGTCAGGGCAGAAAAAGGAGGAGATTGATGAGAGGAGAGGTGCAAGGGAATTAGCAAGCTGTTGCTGATCTAATTACATAATGCTTCTGTGAAGTTTGGTGTGAGGAGTAGAAGGAGGGAGAGTTGTAGGGAGCAATGAGATGTTGCAAGTAAGGAGATGGTGGTCAGAAAGAGGAAAAGGAGAGTTTCTGAAGTTTAAAATAGTGCATTGATAGCTAAAGATCAGGTCAAAAGAGTGACCATCTTTGTGAGTGGTTGAGTCAGTCCATTGTGACAAACTGAAAGAGGAAGTGAGTTGTAGAAGTTGTTTTGCAGAGGAGGCAGTCGGATTGTCAAGAAGGATGTTGAAATTGCCAAGAATGAGGGCAGGGGTGTCTGAGGAAAGGAAATAAGGTAGCCAGGCAGCCAAGTGATCTAGAAATTGAGTTGAGGAGCCAGGGGGTTGATATATGACTGCAACACGTATAGAGAGGTGAAAGAATAAGCTAATCATATGGGTTTCGAATGAGGAAGATGTGAGGGAAGAGATGGGATGTATTTGTTGGAAGGTGCAACGAGTGGAAAGTAAAATACCTACACCACCTCCTTGTCTATAATAAGAACTGGGAGTGTGGCTGAAGTGGAGAACAACATGTAACAGAGCAGCAGTGGATGCTGTGTCTAAGGGAAAGAGCCAGGTTTCTGTTAGAGCCAGAAGGTTGAGGGAGCGGGAGATAAAGAGGTCATGTATAGAAGTGAGCTTGTTGCTAACAGACGGCTAGATTACGAGTTTTGCGTTATGGCTCATAACGCTGCTTTTTCACTACCGCTGCTATTATGAGCAGTGGCGGATCCAGAGCCTGGTCTCGGGAGGGGCACTTCCAGATTTTTTTGTGGCGGCGGACAGAAAATAATGAGTGCTTATAGAACAGACTGTTGGCCCTTTATAAATAAAGAATAATAATGCCACCACACAACATACACAACACACAAATACTACAAAGCATTCATATACATGCAGGCACACACAACACACACAGCATTCACATACTATAAGACACATACACTATACACACACATATACTATCCATACTATCACACACATACACTATACACACACACACGTATACTATCCATACTATCACACACACACTATACACACACATACATATACTATCCATACTATCCCACACATACACTATACACACACATATACACTATCACACACAAACAATATCACACACATATACTATAACACATACACTATACACACATTTACTATAACACACATACTATACACACATTTACTATAACACACATATTATCCATACTATAAGACACATACACTATACGCATACACACATACACTATCACACACATACACTATACACACAATACATATACTATAACATACACTATACACACATACACTATCACACACATACACTATACACACACACATATACTATCACACACATATACTATAACACATACACTATACACACATTTACTATAACACACATACTATCACACATTTACTATCACACACATACTATAACACATACACTATCACACACATACATATTTATAATACACAGATTTATTAATGTATGTATAATATAGCAGTTTTAGTTTAAGTGACAAGAAGGGTGTTGACCTGCACAAGAGTAGAAAGGGAGCCTAATAACACAATAACTATAAATACACCAAACTTTCTGAAATTTTTTTCTGTTCTCATTGGGTAAGCTGCTGATAGGGTTAAACATAAAACTTATTTTCTATGTTGCTAAGGGCACATCTTTCCCTACTGTTTATCTAGAGTTAGTTATGCTTTGAAGAGCTTCCCCTTCATTTTCACTGAATTGTAGCCAGGAATGACAGAGGGAGGGATTTCAACAGCCCAACAGCAGCACTAGGAGGATCATTTAGCAGTGAGAGGGAATGATTATGCTGCCAAAATGATAGGCAGGGTAAAACAGCGGCATGAGTGCTGCAATGCCCTAGCGACTTCATGATCATCAGTTACTTTTATGGAGAAGAAAACTTACACAGACTTGCAGATATATATAAAATCAAATTTATGAGCCACAAAATGTAATTCATTATTAATTAAGTGCCACATCACAACCCACAATTATATAATTAGAAATTTCATTAGCTGTAGCTGTGCCAGCCAGCCACCCCTTACCTTTTACGTGTGCTTCAGGATCAGGTAGATGCTTGCGTTTCCCTTGAAGAAACCTGTCTACACCGGGGAGGCAGGGACACTCATAGCAGGAGGGGCACCTACCAGTGAGAGCCCTGCTAGGCAACGTTACTTGCTCAGATTAGACACAGACACAGGAGGGGCACCAAAGAGTGAGAGAACCTGCCGCTGTGCTGATCACCTTGCTGTGACACATTGCTCCCCGTCGGACTCCTCTTTAGCAGGCAGCACGCTCCTGCTTTCACCCGTGACCAATCCTTTACACATACTCCACTTCACGATGCTATGCAATCGCAACTGTGCACTAACAGACTTTTGGCGTGCTGAGGGTTTCAGAATGATTGACGAATTTGACGCCTCCTGTGATGCGCCTTGATTGACAAGTGTGCAGGACCAATTAATTCAATTCGCTGCCACGCTTGTTATAGGGAACATTAGCAAGCAGCAAAGTAGTGTGTGGGTTATTAAGAGGTGGGTGGGGCTAAGGGGACCAGCCAGCGGCCGACTGGGCTTTGCGGCCCACCGGGCTTAGGGAATAGGGAAGCCCTCTCTCACTATATTCTCGGGGGGGGCAATTGCCCCGTTGCCCCCCCCCTGGATCCGCCACTAATTATGAGTCTTATAGGTATAGCTGTACCGCACACTTTTTTGGCCGTAACGCAACGTAACTACCGCACCTTTCAAAAAGTACTTTTACAATGGGACTTAAATAGCGCTGGTATTACGAATTTTGCCTGTCTGGCCAAAAAGTGAGCGGTACAGCCTATTCCGTCAAGATTCATACCGCAGTCTAAAGTCAGTAGTTATGAGTTTTACGATACAAAGCTGTAGCATAAAACTCATAACTAAAGTGTTACAAAGTACACTAACACCCATAAACTACCTATTAACCACTAAACTGAAGCCCTCTTGCATTGCAAATACTAAAATAAAACTATTAACCCCTAATCTGCCGCTCCGGACATCGCCGCCACTATAATAAACATATTAACCACTAAACCGCCGCATTCCCGCATCGCAAACACTAGTTAAATATTATTAACCCCTTTATCTGCCGCCACTATACTAAAGTTATTAACCCCTAAACCTAACCCTAAGTCTAACCCTAACGTAACCCTAACACCCACTAACTTTAACCTAATTAAAATAATTAAAAATAAAAATTACAATTAATACCTAAATTATTCCTATTTAAAATTAAATACTTACCTGTAAAATAAAACCTAAGCTAGCTACAATATAACTAATAGTTATATTGTATCTAGCTTAGGTTTTATTTTTATTTCACAGCTAAGTTTGTATTTATTTTAACTAGGTTGATTAGTTAGTAAATAGTTATTAATTATTTTCAATAAAACCTAACCTGTCTTACAGTTAAACCTAACTTTACACTAAAATTAAATTACATTAATTAAATACAATTAACTAAATTACAAAAAAAAATAAACACTAAATTACACAAAATAAAAAAGAAATGATCAAATATTTAAACTAATTACACCTAATCTAATAGCCCTATCAAAATAAAAAAGCCCCCCCCCCCAAAAAAACAAAAACAAAAAAAAAACCCTAGCCTAAACTAAACTGCCAATAGCCCTTAAATTGGCCTTTTGCGGGGCATTGCCCCAAAGGAATCGGCTCTTTTACTTGTAAAAAAAATACAAACAACCCCCCAACAGTAAAAGCCACCACCCACACAACCAAACCCCCCAAATAAAATCCTATCTAAATAAACCTTTCTAGGTTGCACTATATGAATTTCCCTTTCTATGATTTATGCCATTAATTAAGTTAAGTGAGCATTACAACTTTAATACTATTTTATTTGGGTGGTGGGTTTTACTGTTGTGGGGTTGTTTGTATTTTTTTTTTTACAGGTAAGAGAGCTGATTTCTTTGGGGCAATGCAAAAAAAAAAAAAGTCCCTTTTGAGGCAGATTGGTGTAGGCTAGGTTTCTTTTTAATTTTGGGGGACTTTTGTATTTTGATAGGGCTATTAGATTAGGTGTAATTAGTTTAAATATTTGATGATTTCTTTTTTATTTTGTGTAATTTAGTGTTTATTTTTTTTGTAATTTAGTTAATTGTATTTAATTAATGTAATTTATTTAATTTTAGTGTACTGTTAGGTATAACTGTAAGACAGGTTAGGTTTTATTTCACAGGTAAAATTGTATTTATTTTTACTAGGTTGTTAGTAAATAGTTAATAACTATTTACTAATTAGTCTACCTAGTTAAAATAAATACAAACTTAGCTGTGAAATAAAAATAAAACCTAAGATAGCTACAATGTAACTATTAGTTATATTGTAGCTAGCTTAGGGTTTATTTTATAGGTAAGTGTTTAGTTTTAAATAGGAATTATTTTATAGGTAAGTATTTAGTTTTAAATAGGAATTATTTAGGTTATGATAGTAATTTTTATTTAGATTTATTTTAATTATATTAAAGTTAGGGGTGTTAGGGTTAGACTTAGGGTTAGGTTTAGGGGTTAATATATTTATTTAGTGTTAGTGATGTGGGAGGCCAGAGGTTTAGGGGTTAATAACTTTAGTATAGTGGCGGCGTTGGGGCCGGCAGATTAGGGTTTAATAAATGTATGTAGGTGGTGGCGACGTTGGGGGCAGCAGATTAGGGGTTAATAAGTGTAATGTAGGTGTCGGCGATGTCGGGGGCAGCAGATTAGGGGGCTTTTGACTCAGGGTTTATGTTAGCGTGTTAGGTGTAAACATAACTTTTGTTTCCCCATAGACATCAATGCACGAGCACGTCAAACCAGCTCAAAGCAGTGCTGGTATTTGTGTGCGGTATGGAGCCCATTGCAGCCATATCAGCAGATTTGTGCAAACCTGTAATAGCAGCGCTATTAAAGGTGAGCAGTGGAAATAACTTGCAAGTTATTACCGAGCCATTCATAAAGCAAAACTCATAATCTGGCTGAGAGAAAGTAATGAACAGTGTAGGTGGCGAGGAGGAAAGAGTAATTAAATAAAAGTAGTTTGTTATAGAGACAAGAGGTAGCAAAAAGGAATATAAAGACACAATATTACAGCAGCACTTGCAGCACTTGCATAAGAAGACAATGAGAAACATAAAACACAATATTACAAGAGTACTTGCCTTATGTCTTGCCGCTTGTCTAACCCTTGTTTAATTCTTGTATAATTCTTATCTTAGTGCCTTACTTATAAAATGTTCACTTTAGAAATCTGAACATATGCTATTGTAACAATGCATATTAAATTGTCTTGAAGAAGGCCCACAAATGAGTCGAAATGTCGACATTTAAAATTAATGTGAAACTAATTTGGAAATAAAATTGTACTGTTCTTCAATTTAAGTCCTGTGAGTGCCCTCCCACATTTAGACATATATATATATATATATATCCTATATTATAAAAGACAAGTGTTTGTCTGAAGCCGTCATGCGCAGTACAGACAAACACTTGGCCTTAGATTCTATTCTCGCGCACCTCGGCATAGCTGACAGCTGACAGATTGGGAGCGCGAGGTACACAGCATACAAGCAGCTGTGAGATAGGGAGCGCGAGCTACTCAACAGCTGTGAGGTCTGCTGCGTGAGAAGCGGCAACGCGCTCCCCAGACCTCACAGCTGTTTGTGGCCGACGGGAGCGTCGCGAGGGGCGTGGCCGGGCGTCGCGAGGGGTGTGACCGGGCGGGTGTTGCCGCGATGGGGCGTGGCCGGGCGGGGTCCCGCGAAGACAGAGCCAGAGAGGGAGCAGGAGGGTGGGGCAGAGAGCCAAAGAGAAGGGGGGGCAGAGAGCCAAAGAGAAGGGGGGGGGGGCAGAGAGCCAAAGAGAAGGGGGGGGCAGAGAGCCAAAGAGAAGGGGGGGAGGCAGAGAGCCAAAGAGAAGGGGGGGGGCAGAGAGCCAAAGAGAAGGGGGGGGCAGAGAGCCAAAGAGAAGGGGGGGGGCAGAGAGCCAAAGAGAAGGGGGGGGCAGAGAGCCAAAGAGAAGGGGGGAGCAGAGAGCCAAAGAGAAGGGGGGGGGCAGAGAGCCAAAGAGAAGGGGGGGGCAGAGAGCCAAAGAGAAGGGGGGGGCAGAGAGCCAAAGAGAAGGGGGGGCAGAGAGCCAAAGAGAAGGGGGGGGCAGAGAGCCAAAGAGAAGGGGGGGCAGAGAGCCAAAGAGAAGGCGGGGGGGGCAGAGAGCCAAAGAGAAGGGGGGGCAGAGAGCCAAAGAGAAGGGGGGGGCAGAGAGCCAAAGAGAAGGGGGGGCAGAGAGCCAAAGAGAAGGGGGGGCAGAGAGCCAAAGAGAAGGGAAGGGGCAGAGAGCCAAAGAGAAGGGGGGGGGGGGCAGAGAGCCAAAGAGAAGGGGGGGCAGAGAGCCAAAGAGAAGGGGGGGGCAGAGAGCCAAAGAGAAGGGGGGGCAGAGAGCCAAAGAGAAGGGGGGGCAGAGAGCCAAAGAGAAGGGGGGGAGCAGAGAGCCAAAGAGAAGGGGGGGGCAGAGAGCCAAAGAGAAGGGGGGGGAGAGAGAGCCAAAGACAAGGGGGGGGGGAGAGAGAGCCAAAGAGAAGGGGGGGAAGAGAGCCAAAGAGAAGGGGGGGGAGAGCCAAAGAGAAGGGGGGGAGAGCCAAAGAGGGGGGAGAGAGAGAGCCAAAGAGGAAAAAGAGCCAAAAAGGAGAGAGAGCCAAAGAGGGGGGAGAGAGAGCCAAAGAGGGGGGAGAGAGAGCCAAAGAGGGGGGGGGGGGAGAGAGCCAAAGGGGGGGGGGAGAGCTAAAGGGGGGGAGAGCCAAAGAGGGGGGAGAGAGAGAGCCAAAGAGGAAAGAGAGCCAAAAAGGAGAGCAAAAGAGGGGAGAGAGACAAAGAGGGGGGAGAGAGAGCCAAAGAGGGGGGGGCAGAGCCAAAGAGGGGGGGGGAGAGCCAAAGAGGGGGGGAGAGAGCCAAAGAGGGGGGGAGAGCGCCAAAGAGGGGGGAGAGAACAAAAGAGGGGGGAGAGAGCCAAAGAGGGGAGGGGAGAGCAAAAGAGGGGGGGGGGGAGAGCCAAAGAGGGGGGAGCCAAAGGGGAGGGGGGAGCCAAAGGGGAGGGGAGAGCCAAAGAGGAGAGAGAGCCAAAGAGGGGGGAGAGAGAGCCAAAGAGGGGGGAGAGAGAGCCAAAGAGGGGGGAGAGAGAGCCAAAGGGGGGGGGAGCCAAAGAGGGGAGAGAGAGAGCCAAAGAGGAGAGAGAGCAAAAGAGGGGAGAGAGCCAAAGAGGGGGGGGGAGAGCCAAATAGGGGGGGGAGCCAAAGAGGGGGGAGAGAGAGCCAAAGAGGGGGGGGGGGAGAGAGCCAAAGGGGGGGGGGAGAGCTAAAGGGGGGGAGAGCCAAAGAGGGGGGAGAGAGAGAGCCAAAGAGGAAAGAGAGCCAAAAAGGAGAGCAAAAGAGGGGAGAGAGACAAAGAGGGGGGAGAGAGAGCCAAAGAGGGGGGGGCAGAGCCAAAGAGGGGGGGGAGAGCCAAAGAGGGGGGGAGAGAGCCAAAGAGGGGGGGAGAGCGCCAAAGAGGGGGGAGAGAACAAAAGAGGGGGGAGAGAGCCAAAGAGGAGAGAGAGCCAAAGAGGGGGGAGAGAGAGCCAAAGAGGGGGGAGAGAGAGCCAAAGAGGGGGGAGAGAGAGCCAAAGGGGGGGGGAGCCAAAGAGGGGAGAGAGAGAGCCAAAGAGGAGAGAGAGCAAAAGAGGGGAGAGAGCCAAAGAGGGGGGGGGAGAGCCAAAAGGGGGGGGAGCCAAAGAGGGGGGGGAGAGCCAAATGGGGGGGGAGAGCCAAAGAGGAGAGAGAGCCAAAGAGGGGGGAGAGAGAGCCAAAGAGGGGGGAGAGAGAGCCAAAGAGGGGGGAGAGAGAGCCAAAGGGGGGGGGGAGCCAAAGAGGGGAGAGAGAGAGCCAAAGAGGAGAGAGAGCAAAAGAGGGGAGAGAGCCAAAGAGGGGGGGGGAGAGCCAAAAAGGGGGGGGAGCCAAAGAGGGGGGGGAGAGCCAAATGGGGGGGAGAGCCAAAGAGGGGGGAGAGAGAGCAAAAGAAAGGATGGAGAGATCCAAAGAGGGGAGAGAGAGAGCAAAAGAGGGGAGAGAGAGAGCAAAAGAGGGGAGAGAGAGAACAAATGAGAGGGGGGAGAGAAAGCAAAAGAGAGGGGGGAAAGAAAGCAAAAGAGAGGGGGGAAGAGAGAGCAAAAGAAAGGGGGGAGAGAGCAAGGGGTGGGACCGCTGTTCTGAAAAAAATGGCCCGTGTACACGGGCTTTAGTACTAGTATATATATATATAAATTTTAAAAAAAAACCATTTCTTCTATGTGAAGAACATTGGAAAGTGAAATATTCATAACTACTTTTCAGTTTAAAATTGTAGGTCTAACATGGTGTCAGTTTGGCATGTGAGCGATAAGTGTTAGTTTTCTTTAAAGCGCGCTCCATTGAAGTCTATGGGGAAAATAACTTAACGCGGTCGCGATATCCAAAGTCCTGAAGTTACTGAGCACATCGGGATTTGCTTGTGCTCTAACTTTCTACTTTCAACTTTTAATACCTGCACTAACCTGCCCGCGTTAAAAGTTTACTTTTAGCGGTGTTAATGGAAGAGCAAAAAAAATTAATTCTCGGCTAGATTTAGAGTTTTGTCGGTAACGACCCGCGTAGCTAACGCTGGCTTTTTTTTCCCCGCACCTTTTAAATACCGCTGGTATTTAGAGTTCACAGAATGGCTGCGTTAGGCTCCAAAAAGGGAGCGTAGAGCATAATTTACGCCACTTCAACTCTACGGACGCGGCCAGCTTAAAAAACGTGCTCGTGCAGGATTCCCCCATAGGAAATAATGGGGCAGTTTGAGCTGAAAAAAAACCTAACACCTGCAAAAAAGCAACGTTCGTCTCCTAACGCAGCCCCATTGTTTCCTATGGGAAAAAACCTCCTATGTCTGCACCTAACACCCTAACATGTACCCCGAGTCTAAACACCCCTAACCTTACACTTATTAACCCCTAATCTGCCGCCCCTGCTATCGCTGACCCCTGCATATTATTATTAACCCCTAATCTGCCGCTCCGTACACCGCCGCCACATACGTTATCCCTATGTACCCCTAATCTGCTGCCCCTAACACCGCCGACCCCTATATTATATTTATTAACCCCTAATCTGCCCCCCTCAACGTTGCCAACACCTACCTACACTTATTAACCCCTAATCTGCCAACCGGACCTCGCCGCTACTATAATAAAGTTATTAACCCCTAATCCGCCTCACTCCTGCCTCAATAACCCTATAATAAATAGTATTAACCCCTAATCTGCCCTCCCTAACATCACCGACACCTAACCTCAAGTATTAACCCCTAATCTGCCTACCAGACCCCACCGCTACTCTAATAAATGTATTAACCGCTAAAGCTAAATCTAACCCTAACACTAACACCCCCGTAAGTTAAATATAATTTTATTCTAACGAAATAAATTAACTCTTATTAAATAAATGATTCCTATTTAAAGCTAAAAAAATTAATAATTATAATTATATTGTAGCTATTTTAGGATTAATATTTATTTTACAGGCAACTTTGTATTTATTTTAACCAGGTACAATATTCTATCAGCCAATCGGAATTAAGGTAGGAAAATTCTGATTGGCTGATGGATCAATCCGATTGGCTGATTGGATCAGCTAATCAGATTGAGCTCACATTTTATTGGCTGATCGGAACAGCCAATAGAATGCGAGCTCAATCTGATTGGCTGATTGGATCAGCCAATCGGATTGAACTTGAATCTGATTGGCTGATTCCATCAGCCAATCAGAATTTTCCTACCTTAATTCCGATTGGCTGATAGAATCCTATCAGCCAATCGGAATTCGAGGGACGCCATCTTGGATGACGTCCCTTAAAGGAACCTTCATTCATCATCTAGTCATCGGAAGAAGAGGATGGATCCGTGCCGGAGGTCTTCAAGATGGAGCCGCTCGTCATCGGATGGAAGAACATAGAAGATGCCACTTGGATGAAGATGTTTGCCGGTCCGGATCTCCTCTTCTGCCCGGATAGGATGAAGACTTCTGCCCGAAGATGGACTTCTTCAGCCACCGCTTGGATCAAGACTTCAGCTGGAGGATGGACGTTCAGCCCCCGCTTGGGCTTGGATCAAGACATCTGAGCCTGGACCGATCGCTGATACCCGGTATGATGAAGATAAGGTAGGAAGATCTTCAGGGGCTTAGTGTTAGGTTTATTTAAGGGGGGGGTTTGGGTTAGATTAGGGGTATGTGGGTGGTGGGTTGTAATGTTGGGGGGGTATTGTATGTTTTTTTTCCAGGCAAAAGAGCTGAATTATTTGGGGCATGCCCCGCAAAAGGCCCTTTTAAGGGCTGGTAAGGTAAAAGAGCTTTTCTATTTTAATTTTAGAATAGGGTAGGGCATTTTTTTATTTTGGGGGGCTTTGTTATTTTATTAGGGGGCTTAGAGTAGGTGTAATTAGTTTAAAATTGTTGTAATATTTTTCTAATGTTTGTAAATATTTTTTTATTTTTTTGTAACTTAGTTCTTTTTTATTTTTTGTACTTTAGTTAGTTTATTTAATTGTATTTATTTGTAGGTATTGTATTTAATTAATTTATTGATAGTGTAGTGTTAGGTTTAATTGTAGCTTAGGTTAGGATTTATTTTACAGGTAATTTTGTAATTATTTTAACTAGGTAGCTATTAAATAGTTATTAACTATTTAATAGCTATTGTACCTGGTTAAAATAAATACAAAGTTGCCTGTAAAATAAATATTAATCCTAAAATAGCTACAATATAATTATAATGTATATTGTAGCTATATTAGGATTTATTTTACAGGTAAGTATTTAGCTTTAAATAGGATTAATTTATTTAATAAGAGTTAATTTATTTTGTTAGATAAAAATTATATTTAACTTAGGGGGGGTATTAGTGTTAGGGTTAGACTTAGCTTTAGGGGTTAATAAATTTAATAGAGTAGCGGTGAGGTCCGGTCGGCAGATTAGGGGTTAATACTTGAGGTTAGGTGTCGGTGATGTTAGGGAGGGCAGATTAGGGGTTAATACTATTTATTATAGGGTTATTGAGGCGGGAGTGAGGCGGATTAGGGGTTAATACATTTATTAGAGTAGCGGTGAGGTCCAGTCGGCAGATTAGGGGTTAATAATTGTAGGTAGGTGGAGGCGACGTTGGGGGTGGCAGATTAGGGGTTAATAAATATAATATAGGCGTCGGCGGTGTTAGGGGCAGCAGATTAGGGGTACATAGGGATAACGTAGGTGGCGGCGGTGTGCGGTCGGCAGATTAGGGGTTAAAATATTTTAATAGAGTGGCGGCGATGTGGGGGGGCCTCGGTTTAGGGGTACATAGGTAGTTTATGGGTGTTAGTGTACTTTAGAGCACAGTAGTTAAGAGCTTTATGAACCGGCGTTAGCCCAAAAAGCTCTTAACTCCTGGCTTTTCTCTGCGGCTGGAGTCTTGTCGTTAGCGTTCTATCGCTCACTTCAGCCATGACTCTAAATACCGGTGTTAGAAAGATCCCATTGAAAAGATAGGATACGCAAATGGCGTAGGGGGATCTGCGGTATGGAAAAGTCGCGGCTGCAAAGTGAGCGTTAGACCCTTTCCTGACTGACTCTAAATACCAGCGGGAGGTAAAAACCAGCGTTAGGAGCCCCTAACGCTGGTTTTGACGGCTAAAAACTCTAAATCTAGGCGCCTGTGTTCTACTTGTAATCTGGCCCTAAGACTTTAAATTAATAGAAGCGGATTAAAAATAAATTAGTTAAGTTACTGAATTATATGTTTTGCAAATGCTTATAATGTGACTGATGTTTGTTTATAACTGCAAACAATATAGAAACCACTATTTTAATTACAAGTTTAGACACTTCATCTGTGAGATAAGATGTATATTTAATAGAAGCAAACTGTTTTCAGCATGAAGTTGTCTGCCCACACAGGTCAATTGCTTGTTTCTTTTCTGACAACATAGTCTTTTATTCTTATTTAATTCTTTTATGAGCTTGTTTGCTCTGCTCAAAAATTCATTATTTTGTCATTCCTCCTATCTAATTAAGAAAAAAAAAAGCTTGTATGCGCTTCCCTATTTTGTTTGTATTAAATAATAGCAGATCATGCATATGACTACTAATTTATTACAGTATTGTTGGAATATGAACTAATAATAATGTAAAGAAAATACGCTTGCTAAATGACAACTCTAATTGAAAATCCTTCCATTTCTACTTGTTGATATAATGAAAGTAATTATCTTAACATAAACACTCATTTAAGGAAAATGTGTTATTTTAAGATATAGGGGGATATTTATAAAACTGAGAGAAATAACTTGAGTATAATCGACAATATAAACACCATTTTTCGCACCCTCGGTACTAGCTAAAATCATAGAATTTTTCATATCAATTATGTCACGAATGTTATCAAATTAATGATACATTTCTTCACCTGAAAGTTCAAATTTATACATTTTCTTTACTGGCATGTGAATAACAAAGCTTATGTGCTTGTCATGTGTTATTAAAGTTAAAGAAATACATAATTACGGCAGGAATTGTATTATATGCTGATTAATATAGTGCCAACCCTGTACATTTATCGGATCTCGTATCATTGCGACAAGATGGTAGAGATTGATTCTGGCAGAACTAAAAATGTACGTAATGTTCCATTTACTATTGAGCAGAATGAAGTTTTAGTGGACAAGGTACTTGAACATTATGATGTTCTGCTCCAGCACAAGCAGAGGATGACCACTAATAGCTGCAAGAAGTTTTTGTGGGATGAAATTAGCCGTGCACTATTAGCAGTATCTAGATTTCCTAAATCAGTCAAAAGTTGCAAAATACATTTTTTTGGATATAAAAAGAATTACCAAGTTGAAATATACTGTATGTGAAAGAAAAGTAGCCAGCTCATGCAACAGGTGGTTGGCCACCGATGCCATCTGATCTTCTGAATTATGAAAAATGGTTGTTGGCCAGATTGGGAAACGCAATTGCTGAAGGCCTTGACGTCCCTTGTGATTTAGATGATTTTCCTGCTGAGTATTATTGTTTTATTTTAATACTGCGTCTCAAATCACACCAAGGCCTGTATAAATCTTGCTTGTTAACTCTTTTTTAAAAAAATATTTCAATGTATCTTTTCATTGAGAGAAAAGAGAGGATTAGAAAGCGAATAAAATATAAACAAACTTTATTAGTATTCCATTAAAAGCAACAAAGACACAATCGAATTGTGTTTTTGTCCTTTTTACCCTTGCTGTGACTTTTAATAGAATAATAATAAAGTTTGTTTATATTTCATTCGCTTTCCAATCCTCTTTTTTCTACATTTATATGGAGTACAGGGACTCCCCCTATAGGCTAGCTGTTGCTGGAACTTGTCTCACTCTTGCTATTTTGTGAGCCTACTTTTGATGACGTCATTGTCGCCGCAGTGGAGGCACGGCTGCTGAGCAGAATGCCAGGTTTGAGCTGCTGGATGCCGGTGAATAGACACAAGCTTCTCTGCAAGCGGTAAGGAGCTTGATGATCTGGGATATTCACTAGTGGGGCATGCTACACTGGCAGTGGACGAGAAAAGACACTTAAAGGTATGTGAACTGATTCACTTCTGTGCAAATTAGTGGTTACTAGCTCCTGTAATTGTTTGTTTTGGGGCTATCATCAACAACACGCTGTCTGTGATAAGGAATATATTTAGCTTTGGTGCTGTATAATTGGGGAGAGAGCGGTATATTCGAGGTCAGTATATGCACCTAAACAATTGCCTTTCTTTTACCAAAATAAGCTAGCCATACTCCTGATGGATCCACACATGTTTAATATCAAACTCTGTTTATAAAAAAAATTTATTTCAATGTTATTCCAATTTTTTTTTATTGTTTATGGTTACTATTATGGCACATAAGTACAGAGTGGATATTACTGGAATGTTTAGACGCTTATGTCAATCTGTAAGAAATTAGGATTACTCACGATTTTCAACAGTTGGTGAATCTGCCTCCATAATTGTAGATATTTGTTGGTCTTCATCCGCATTCAACAAATGATCATGGTGTTCCACATCTAAAATTTGGTTTTCAACAGATTCCATGTTACCTAAAAAGAAGCATGAAGTAATTTTTAATTCATATTTAATTAACATTTTAAATTAAACATACAAGCTAGTTAGTTAATTGTATAATTTTTATTATCTATATCAAATATTTTCTAAATATTAATACAGGGAGTGCAGAATTATTAGGCAAATGAGTATTTTGACCACATCATCCTCTTTATGCATGTTGTCTTACTCCAAGCTGTATAGGCTTTAAAGCCTACTACCAATTAAGCATATTAGGTGATGCGCATCTCTGTAATGAGAAGGGGTGTGGTCTAATGACATCAACACCCTATATCAGGTGTGCATAATTATTAGGCAACTTCCTTTCCTTTGGCAAAATGGGTCAAAAGAAGGACTTGACAGGCTCAGAAAAGTCAGAAATAGTGAGATATCTTGCAGAGGGATGCAGCACTCTTAAAATTGCAAAGCTTCTGAAGCGTGATCATCGAACAATCAAGCGTTTCATTCAAAATAGTCAACAGGGTCGCAAGAAGCGTGTGGAAAAACCAAGGCGCAAAATAACTGCCCATGAACTGAGAAAAGTCAAGCGTGCAGCTGCCAATATGCCACTTGCCACCAGTTTGGCCATATTTCAGAGCTGCAACATCACTGGAGTGCCCAAAAGACGACCACCACTGAACAAGACACACAAGCTGAAACGTCAAGACTGGGCCAAGAAATATCTCAAGACTGATTTTTCTAAGGTTTTATGGACTGATGAAATGAGAGTGAGTCTTGATGGGCCAGATGGATGGGCCCGTGGCTGGATTGGTAAAGGGCAGAGAGCTCCAGTCCGACTCAGACGCCAGCAAGGTGGAGGTGGAGTACTGGTTTGGGCTGGTATCATCAAAGATGAGCTTGTGGGGCCTTTTCAGGTTGAGGATGGAGTCAAGCTCAACTCCCAGTCCTGCTGCCAGTTTCTGGAAGACACCTTCTTCAAGCAGTGGTACAGGAAGAAGTCTGCATCCTTCAAGAAAAACATGATTTTCATGCAGGACAATGCTACATCACACGCGTCCAAGTACTCCACAGCGTGGCTGGCAAGAAAGGGTATAAAAGAAGAAAATTTAATGACATGGCCTCCTTGTTCACCTGATCTGAACCCCATTGAGAACCTGTGGTCTATCATCAAATGTGAGATTTACAAGGAGGGAAAACAGTACACCTCTCTGAACAGTGTCTGGGAGGCTGTGGTTGCTGCTGCACGCAATGTTGATGGTGAACAGATCAAAACACTGACAGAATCCATGGATGGCAGGCTTTTGAGTGTCCTTGCAAAGAAAGGTGGCTATATTGGTCACTGATTTGTTTTTGTTTTGTTTTTGAATGTCAGAAATGTATATTTGTGAATGTTGAGATGTTATATTGGTTTCACTGGTAAAAAATAAATAATTGAAATGGGTATATATTTGTTTTTTGTTAAGTTGCCTAATAATTATGCACAGTAATAGTCACCTGCACACACAGATATCCCCCTAAAATAGCTATAACTAAAAACAAACTAAAAACTACTTCCAAAACTATTCAGCTTTGATATTATTGAGTTTTTTGGTTTCAATGAGAACATGGTTGTTATTCAATAATAAAATTAAGCCTCAAAAATACAACTTGCCTAATAATTCTGCACTCCCTGTATATTGGTCTGTATCTATGTCTCTTTCTCTTTCTCTCTCTCAATCTCTCTCTCTCTCTCTGCCTATCTCTCCCCCTATCTTTCTTTCTCTCTTTCATTCTACCTTTCTATATGTTCCTCTATTTCTTTCACTATATCTATCTTTATATTCTTTATCTTTCTTTATCTCTTTATTTTTTTACTTTCTTTTTCTATTTTGCTCTTTTTTTCTAGCCCTATTTTCCATAATTTTATACTCAGGTTGTCTCAGTCTATTTTTTTCTCTGTGTATCTTTATTCTCTCACACAGTCTACTTCTATTTATTCTTTTTTTTTCTGACACTCTCTATTTTCAATTTACAAATGAGAGAAAAAAGAGTGAAAGAGACAACATACAGAACTTAAGAAAATTATTATATATAAATTGTCTTATATAAATGTAGATTAATTGAGCATAGAATTACTCACATTGCAAAATGTGATGATTCACCATCATCATTTATATTATTCCTTTTTGAAATATGTTCCTCAACAGCTGTAGGACTATTTTGCACACATATTTGTAGTGTTTCTATGACACACTTCTTGGATTTGTCCTGGCGCCTCGCTTGAGTAAGTATAAGAGAAGAAGAGTCCATTTGACCAATATTGGAATCAGCCTTGTTGTTACAGAAGCATTAGTTATTTTGTTGTGAAGAGCTTATTTCCCAGCAGCAATGCCTGAACCAGCAAGCCAGCGCCTAAGAAGGGCTCCAAGAAAACCGTAACAAGTATCATTTCATAAAGAGTTAACTCTTTTTTTTCAGCTTTTAGAAACTATTGTCTAATCACCTCTGGAGCCAGACTGGTAATTGATAAGATGAACTTGTAAACTTGTTATCTTAAGTACTGTAATCCTATTGTGGCCTGTCAAAGGACAGTGCTCTCTATCTAAATGTGTGATGGGGGATTTTGTGCTTCCCCCCCTCTCCCCCTGGGAGTGCCCTGTGTGCATGTAACCTTAATAAAAAGCAGGCTGGGCATCCCAGTCCTGAGTTCTTGTTTGACCCTCAATCGCAGCGTTGACTCATTTTTGTGGGCAGAAGGGTATCCTAGCGGTACTGCAGCTAAGGGAGATTATTCTATATTTGCGAGACTCATATAGAATACTATGGAAAGCAGCTTCTCCCCTCTTTAGCAATAGGGATCCAGGCTACTAAGCGGTCCATCTCTCAGCGAGACTAAGGGTAACCGTAACATTTGGTGGCAGCGGTGGGATTTTCCTGGATTTCCTAGGAGAGGTACAGAACGGATGGAGAGCGCTTACGAAAAATTGAAGCGTACAACCCAAAAGGATTTACTTGAAAGCAGAGGGGGGTACGCCAGCAACCGGCCGAGGAGAGAGCTGATCGCAGAATTGACCGAACTGGATCAGAGCTTCACAATGGCGGAAACACCGACCACGATTAGTGACGAAAAAACCAGGATTGTTCGGGAAAGGCTCTCATTATACGGGCCGAACCCCTCCATGGAATTGGTACAGCAGTTGATGGCAGAGGCGGACGAGGATATACGAGAGACTCGAGCCCACGAACTCAACCTAGCGAATGCACACCGCAATGCTGAAGCCCCGCAGGTAATCATCCCTGTCGAAAATGCTGGGAGGCCCAAGATACCCTATGCGGCATTTCGACCCTTCCTAGAGAGCGAGACAGGGATTGATGAATATTTGGCGGACTTCGAAAGGCAATGTGCCCTGCACCAGATTCCCAACAGAGAGTGGCCCACGATATTGTCTGGGAAACTATCCGGGCGAGCCCTGGAAGCCTTTCGTACTCTGGGTGCTGAGGAAGTGACACAGTATGAGCTAGTTAAGGAGACACTGTTGCGACGGTACGCTGTAACTCCGGACACGTATCGCCGACAGTTTCGGGGCACGGAAAAGAAGCCTAACGATACCCATATGGAATGGGCGCACCGAATGCGGAGAGCGGCAAATCACTGGCTGAGCGGAAGTAAAGCGGTGACTGGGGAGGAAATTTTACAATTGTTTCTCTTAGAACATTTTTATAATGGCATGGAACAGCAAGGGAAGGAATGGCTGCGAGACAGGCGGCCTTCTACCTTAGAAGAAGCAGCCAAATTGGCCGATGAACATTATGACTCCCGTCTTCACGAACCCATGAACTACCGAGCTCCAGCACGGGTCGAACCCAGAGAGGTTTACCGTGCACCCCCTCGTACTGAATTCCGAGCCCCGGTGCCCACAAGGCCCGTCCGACACTCAGGACCACCCAATAACAGCTCTGAGCGTCCCAGACCGACTTGCCACCGATGCAAGCAACCAGGGCATTTCATGGCTAGCTGCCCCCTTAATACGCACCAGACACCCAGGAATTACAATTACCCCTCTGGGTCCTATCGTCCGGCCCGGGCCCTCTGTGTTAACCAAGAGGCCCCTATGGAGGGATATGTGGGGCCGCTTCACGAGGCAGACCCTGTATATGCTGCCTCAGATAACCGCCAGCACCATCGGCAGAGGGTATGGCTCGAGGGGCGATCTACCGAGGGATTGCGAGACACAGGGGCTACTATCACGCTGGTACAGAGTCATTTGGTGCCAGAGCACAAGCGATCCGGACAGACTGTGGCCGTTAGAGTGGCGGGGGGGGGATGTGTACAAAATTCCAACAGCTAAAGTGCATCTTGATTGGGGAGCGGGAAAGGGGGCTGTGAACGTGGGCCTAATGGATAATTTACCTGCCGAAGTACTACTGGGCAACGATTTGGGCCCCATGACTTCTGCCTATGCTCCAGTATGCAACAACGAGGCGGACCCAGTGACTACACGGGCCCAAGCCCGGACGGAGCGAGAGCTCTCACCAGTGCGGGAGACACAGGTAAGACCTACCCCGACCTTGCCTGACAGGTTAGGCCCCATACCCTGGGACACCCCAGATGCTTTCGAGGCAGAGTCTAAGACTGACCCGACCTTACAAAAGTACCGGGAACGAGCAGAGACCGGAGGGGGCGGGGCAGATAACGAAACATTCTTATGGGAAAAAGGGAAACTATACCGCTGGACAGAGAAAAGGGGACAGCGTAGGCGACAGCTGGTAGTGCCCCACAAATACCATCAAGAAATCCTCAAAATAGGCCACGACATCCCCTTAGCAGGCCACCTAGCCGTTACCCGTACCCTACACCGCATTACTCACACGTTCTTTTGGCCAGGGGTGCACGCTGACGTTAGAACTTACTGTAACACCTGCGATGTGTGTCAACGAGTAGGAAGGCGAGGCGATCACCCTAAAGCCCAGCTAGTAAATATGCCCATTGTAGAGGAACCCTTCAGCCGGGTTGCTATTGACCTAGTGGGACCACTGGCTACCCCTAGTCCCTCCGGTAAGCGATACATTCTTACCGTAGTGGACTACGCTACCAGGTACCCAGAGGCTGTCGCCCTATCCAACATACAAGCGGATACGGTAGCGAATGCACTAGTACAGGTGTTCTCCCGGGTAGGATTTCCAAAAGAAATCCTATCCGACCGAGGCACCCAATTTACGGCTGAATTGACCCAACAACTCTGGCAGGTTTGCAAAATTAAGTCCCTCCTGAGCTCCCCATACCACCCCCAGACGAACGGGCTGTGTGAGAGGTTCAATGGGACCCTCAAGCAAATGCTCAAGACGTTCACTCAGGAATACCGAGACTGGGAACGCTTCCTGCCGCACCTCCTATTTGCTTATCGGGAGGTGCCCCAGGAAACGACAGGGTTCTCTCCCTTCGAGTTGCTCTATGGAAGAAAGGTACGGGGACCCCTAAACCTGATCCGGGAGCACTGGGAGGGAGAGATGGAGGCTGACGGTGTCCCCATTGTGCCATACGTGCTGGAACTCAGGGACCGAATGGAGCAATTAGCCAAATCCGTGCGGGCTAATCTCCAGTTGGCCCAGAGAAGACAGAAAGTATGGTACGATCGGGGGGCCCGAAAGAGAATCTTCACCATAGGACAAAAGGTGTTAGTACTTAAGCCGGTGAAGACAGACAAATTGCAGGCGTCCTGGCAGGGTCCCTACCAGATCGTAGAGAAAAGGGGAGACACCACTTATGTGATAGCTAGCTGCCACGACAACAATCTTAGAAAGACATTCCATGTAAACATGCTCAAGGAATATTTTGAGCGGCCAGAGAACGTGACGGCCGTATGTTGTTCCCCTCAGGAAGACCCCGACAGTTTACCCATTCCAGACCTATTAGAAAAGAGCATCCCCACAGGTATAGTGGCGCAGGTTCAGATAGGGGACCGACTTAGCCCCACTGAAAGGGAGCAGCTCAACCAACTCCTCCAGTCTAAACACCTCACCTTCTCCCCGAAGCCAGGGTACACTACTTTAACCACCCACCAGGTAGATACTCCGGGACAAGCTCCCTTGCGCCAGGCTCCGTACCGAATCCCTGAAGCAGTTAGGACAGGAATGAAGAAGGAGATCGATGAGATGCTCCAGCTCAGGGTAATTGAGCCCTCCGATAGTCCCTGGGCCTCCCCAGTTGTCTTGGTGCCCAAGAAAGATGGGACCACCCGGTTCTGCGTAGACTATCGGAGGCTCAATGAAAATACCGTGACGGACGCTTACCCTATGCCCAGGGTAGACGAGCTACTCGATCGTATAGCCAGGGGAAATTACCTGACCACTATTGACCTCTGCAAAGGTTACTGGCAGATTCCCCTGGCCCCGGAGGCTATCCCCAAGTCGGCATTCGTCACCCCATTCGGCTTATATCAGTTTAGGGTAATGCCGTTTGGGATGAAGAATGCCCCAGCTACATTCCAGCGCTTGGTGGATAGGCTCCTGGATGGCTTCCAGAGTTTTGCTTGCGCCTACCTGGACGACATAGCGATCCACAGTGAGTCCTGGGAGGACCACTTAGCTCATGTGGGAATGGTTCTGGATCAGATCCGGGCTGCTGGCCTGACTCTGAAGCCAGAAAAATGCCACTTTGGGATGGCCGAGGTACAGTACCTGGGTCACCGGGTGGGGTGTGGAAAGCAGCGACCAGAGCCGGCCAAAATAGAAGCTGTCGCCAATTGGCCCACCCCCATCACTAAGACTCAGGTCCTAGCCTTCCTGGGCACGGCAGGGTACTATAGACGGTTCGTACCAGACTACAGCACACTTGCCAAACCCCTGACTGACTTGACCAAGAAGAACTTACCTCGACAGGTCCTGTGGTCTCCCCACTGTGAAACGGCTTTCCAGGCTCTCAAAAATGCTCTAATTAACGCTCCTGTCTTGGCGGCCCCAGCCCTTAACAAACGTTTTATCGTCCATACAGATGCTTCCATGTTCGGGCTGGGAGCCGTCCTCAGCCAAGTAGGCGAAGATGGAGGGGAGCATCCAGTTGCCTACATCAGCCGGAAGCTCCTGCCCCGCGAAGTCAGCTATGCAGCGGTCGAAAAGGAGTGTTTGGCTTTGGTGTGGGCATTAAAGAAATTGACTCCCTATTTATATGGTCAGGAGTTCACTCTGGTCACCGACCATAACCCGTTGGTGTGGCTGAACCGGGTCTCTGGAGATAACGGCAGGCTATTACGTTGGAGCTTATCGTTGCAACCCTTCAATTTCACCATTACTTACAGACCTGGGAAACAGAATGGCAACGCCGACGGGTTGTCCAGACAAACCGACCTCAGCCCCGCATAATCAGCGGTCTGGACAGCCTTAGTCTGCCCCGAAAAGGGGTCAGACCGTGTCTGCCAGAGTGTTCCACAGAAAGGGAGCACTGTTACAGAAGCATTAGTTATTTTGTTGTGAAGAGCTTATTTCCCAGCAGCAATGCCTGAACCAGCAAGCCAGCGCCTAAGAAGGGCTCCAAGAAAACCGTAACAAGTATCATTTCATAAAGAGTTAACTCTTTTTTTTCAGCTTTTAGAAACTATTGTCTAATCACCTCTGGAGCCAGACTGGTAATTGATAAGATGAACTTGTAAACTTGTTATCTTAAGTACTGTAATCCTATTGTGGCCTGTCAAAGGACAGTGCTCTCTATCTAAATGTGTGATGGGGGATTTTGTGCTTCCCCCCCTCTCCCCCTGGGAGTGCCCTGTGTGCATGTAACCTTAATAAAAAGCAGGCTGGGCATCCCAGTCCTGAGTTCTTGTTTGACCCTCAATCGCAGCGTTGACTCATTTTTGTGGGCAGAAGGGTATCCTAGCGGTACTGCAGCTAAGGGAGATTATTCTATATTTGCGAGACTCATATAGAATACTATGGAAAGCAGCTTCTCCCCTCTTTAGCAATAGGGATCCAGGCTACTAAGCGGTCCATCTCTCAGCGAGACTAAGGGTAACCGTAACACTTGTGCTTTTTTGTTTGGTGCTTATTCCATTTATTTTTTAGAACATTTTTTTATTTCTGGCTAAAAATGAGAATATATATATTCCTCTAATAAACTAAATTATTTTTATTAAACAAAAAAAAGGTATATTTTGTTTTTAAACTCACATGCAGTTCATCCTCTTTCCTCAATTACATTTTCATTATTATTTACAACACAACAGGCAATTTGACTTCGGGGTAATCAGGAACAACAGTGAAGTGCCCATTGTGGAAGAACAACTTACAGAGATAGAGAAAAAATTGGTCTGTAGAGGATATGCCAGAGATAAGATTGGATCCATCAAAGAGAAGCTGTTGAATTCCAATATGGAAGTGATAACCAGAAGGATGGATGGATACTACAAGTACCATGAATCAACTGAATTTCGTGACCACCTATGGACCAACCTGTGGCACCCTGGCAAAATCAGTATGACAACACTGGCCAGTGGTTAAAATGGATACTACATTACCATTACAAAAGATGACAGCCCCCAGGCTAATAACCTACAGGATTTATTGGTTATAGCAGATCCAGTGGACCGCTATCTGAAGGAAACCTGCCTAAAAACAGTGAAGAAAGGATGCTTTCCTTGCCGTAACTGTATTACCTGCAATGGTATGCTTAGGGGGTCATCATTTCAGCATCCACATAATAATCAGCATTATACCATATGTCACAGGCTGACTTGTACAAGTACCTCTGTGGTATATATGTTGGTGTGCCCATGTTCATTGGTCTATATAAAAAAAACGGTTACTACCTTTCGAGAGAGAATGGCTAACTATTGATGTGCTATCCGTGAAACATTATCTAACGGTGAATCTGATAAACCGGTGGCACGCCACTTCACCAACTATAAACATAGTGTTTCAAGTCTGCAATCTATGTTGATTGATCATGTGCCCACCTTGAGTAGAGGTGGCAACAGGGCAAAAAGGCTGCTCCAATTAGAGAGTAGATGGATTTACTGAATTGACACTCTGGTCCCAAGAGGCCTCAACACTTCTTTGGACTTCAGTCCCTTCTACTGATTGAGTTCCATGGGTATTCCAGCTCTAATGGGCACTCACTGTTTAATATGTTTCTACCAATACTCCCAGTGGTTTTGAAGACCATTTTGTTTGGTTTTGACACAGGTCCTCCTATAGCCTGATGTCACTTTAATATATACTTAATCCAAGGATTGTTTTAACTATTCCTTATTATTGAATACTCCTTTCTAGGTACATTCCATCTTAGTGTTAATAATGAGTCACCTTTATATTGTGATTATGTTGTCTGGGTAGGTTTGGCTGTAGTGTGTGTATGAACAGGATATGGTGATATGGTGAGATGCGGAGTGCTGAGATATTATCACAGTGTTATGACCGGATGGTCATCGTTTGCAACCGCTCATTCAGCACACCATACATTATCACTACAATGAAGTAAGCCATGTGCTCTCTTTATGCAGGTTTATTATCGCCACATTCTTTAATTCTGGCCTCGATATTAATGTGCACTATGCATTGCCATGGCATAAACATGACTAATAACGCTGTATGCGATGGCGGTCGTGAGTAACATCATGCACACGGTTTTTATGGGTGCGAGATGACCAGTGTCATAACCTGTAGGCTGCAGGTATATAAGGGGTGATTATATGCTAACTTGCCAATTGTTTTTAGGTTTTGTTCTTAAAACCTATTTTGTTGACATTTGACAAAGGCGACTGAGAGCGCCGAAATGTTATGTCACTTTTAATGATTGTTTAATATATAAGGGTAACACTGTATGCGACGGCGGTGCGAGATGACCAGTGTCAGAACCGGTAGGCTGCAGGTATATAAGGGGTAATTATATACTAACTTGCCCATTTTTTTTAGTTTTTGGTCTTAAAACCTATTTTATTAAAATTTGACAAAGACGTCTGAGAGCGCCGAAACAGTATGTCCCTTTTAATGATTATTTAATATATAAGGGTAATGCTGTATGCGACGGCTGTCGAGAGTAACGTCATGCACACGTTTTTTATGGGTGCGAGATGACCGGTGTCAGAACTGGTAGGCTACAGGTATATAAGGGGTGATTATATGCTAACTTGCCAATTGTTTTTACGATTTGGTCTTAAAACCTATTTTGTTGACATTTGACAAAGGCGCCTGAGAGCGCCGAAACGCTATGTCACTTTTAATGATTGTTTAATAAATTTTGGATATTTTATTTTATATATGCCCATTGAGTGCCTTTTCCTTGGATGGACTTTGTACTGCTTTAAAGTGCACCGTGGCTTAAAATGAATTGTATGATTGTGCTCTCCCTTTTGGATATATATATATATATATATATATATATATACACACACACACACCTTTCTCTATCTCCATCTATATATCTTACTCTCTTTCTCTGTCTCTCTCACTCTATTCTCTATTTTTTTTCTCTCTGTCTATCTATCACTCTCTCTATGAATCTCACTATCTCTCTTTCTCATTCTATCGCTCTCTCTCTCACTCTCTCAATATCTCTCTCTTTTTTACTCACCTCTATATATATCTCCCTTTTTCTCTTTCTCTCTGTCTCTTCCTATCTCTCATTCTATCTATATCACTCTCACTCTCTGTCTATCTCTTGCTATCTCTAGATATTAATCATATTATCTTTCTGACTATCTCTCACTCTCAATATCTCACTGGAGAGATAGAGAGAGAGAGAGAGAGAGAGAGAGAGAGAGAGAGAGAGAGAAAGAGACAGAGAGAGAGGGACTGAGACTCTAATAATCACTTACTAGAAAAAAAAATGACTGTGCTGCTGAAACCGGCTTTATACATGTAGTATCTGGTTGATAAAGGCTTTTTAAAAAAAATAAAATGGTTTTAAAATACTTTTAATGTGATTACAACCTCTTAACAATAAAGGTTAATATAAAACTCAGTTTTCACATAACAGTATAAAACATCCCATACATAAACAATGTCAACACACATGGGTGAGCCAATCACATGAGGCATCTATGTACAACAACCAATCAGCAGCTACTGATCCTATCTAGATATGCTTTTCAGCAAAGTATATCAAGAGAATGAAGCAAATTAGATAATATAAGTAAATTAGAAAGTTGTTTAAAATTGCATGCTCTTTCTAAATCGTGAAAGAAAAAAATGTGGGTTTAATGTCCCTTTAAGTCATTTTTGTAGATAGCGAATAGCAAGTCCACAAAGCTTCAAAGGTTAGTTTGCACAAAGTGGGTCCGTTAAGAAGCGTATGAAGCACAATTTGGAGCACAAAAAGTATAACAAACAGGGATTCCTTTTACAAGAAGGACAAAGTTTGGCAACAAAAAGATGTATTCTTTACTTACACTGGCTTTTAGCAGATGATACTTTTCTGTCTAATCGTTCTTTTCGTCTTGCAAAGATATCTTTAGCGCTCGTAGCCCATAAGGTAAATCTCCCCTCTGTGAGGACAAACTATGGAAGCCCCAGCGGGACAAGAGAGCAATGCCTTTCGGCTTTACACAGCCTTTGTCAAACTCTAACCACTTAGAGTATACCGTAATCTTAAAGCGGTATTACTCAATTGTAATTTTTTTCCTTAGTAGGATCAAACCTAAAGTAAATTTAGAGCATTGACATGCTATAGAAAAAAATGTATACACCCACAGATTTCAAACAACAATATTTTACATCAGGTACAACACAGTAATTTTACAACAGTAAAAAGTATACAGTATCTCACAAAAGTGAGTACACCCCTCACATTTTTGTAAATGTTTTATTATATCTTTTTATGTCACAACACTGAAGAAATGACATTTTGCTACAATGTAAAGTAGTGAGTGTAGAGCCTGTATAACAGTGTAAATTTGCTGTCACCTCAAAATAACTCAACACACAGCCATTAATGTCTAAACCACTGGCAACAAAAGTGAGTACACCCCTAAATGGGAATGTCCAAATTGGGCCCAAAGTGTCAATATTTTGTGTGGCCACCATTATTTTCCAGCACTGCCTTAAAGGGACACTGAACCCAATTTTTTCTTCCCTGATTCAGATAGAGCATGACATTTTAAGCAACTTTCTAATTTACTCCTATTATATATTTTTCTTCATTCTCTTACTATCTTTATTTAAAAAGCAGGAATGTGATGCATTGGAGCTGGCCCATTTTTGGTTGAGAACATGGGTTATGCTTGCTTATTGGTGGGTAGATGTTATCCTCAAATAAGCAAGCACTATCCATGGTGCTGAACCTAAAGTGGGCTGGCTGCTAAGATTTACATTCCTGCTTTTAAAATAAAGATAGCAAGGGAAGAAAGAAAAATTGATAATAGGAGTAAATTAGAAAGTTGCTTAAAATGTATTTCTCTATCTGAATCATGAAAGAAAAAATATGGGTTCAGTGTCCCTTTAACCCTCTTGGGCATGGAGTTCACCATGGCTTCACAGGTTGCCACTGGAGTACTCTTCCACTCCTCCATGATGACATCACAGAGCTGGTGGATGTTAGAAACCTTGCGCTCCCCCACCTTCCATTTGAGGATACCCCACAGATGCTCAATTGGGTTTAGGTCTGGAGACATGCTTGGCCAGTCCATCACCTTTACCCTCAGCTTCTTTAGCAAGGCAGTGGTCGTCTTGGAGGTGTGTTTCTGGTCATAATCATGTTGGAATACTGGCCTGCTGCCCTGTCTTCAAAGGGAGGGGATCATGCTCTGCTTCAGTATGTAAAATTCAAAGTCAATTGACTCAGCACACAACGGTCCCTGTGCCAGCTACCCAAGAGACCCACTCAAGTCTCTAAATCATACATCCAAAAAAATCCAAAAAGAGTAGCAGCAAACAATTGTGTTTATTAGGCACAACACAACATTAACAGCAACGTTTCGGTATTGCTACCTTATTCATGCTAAACATCATACTGAAATGATTCTATTTAAACCTAAACACCACTAGGTGGCGCTGCACATGCAACTTCCTATTAACCCTTTACATCAAAATAATTACACATTTTACATCAAAACAATTAAAAACAATTCTATACTATATTAGTTATAATTTAGTTACAATCATAATAACAAATATACATTTATAGAATCATATTACAATCTCAGGTACAGACTAATCAATAGAAAATTAATTTATAGAAAAACAGACATATCAAGGTCTTTATTTAACCCATTCGGTTCCATAGTGCCTAATTTCCAAATCCAAAAACTTTCTCTCTGTTTAAGGAGAAGTTCTCTATTCCCTAACCTTCTTGGCATTTCTATTTTCTCAATAATTTGAAAACGCAATTGCCCAATTGAATGGCCCATTTCTACAAAATGCTGTGCTACTGGCGCTTTAAAATTCTTAATTCGAATGGAGCTTTTATGTTCAATTATCCTATCTTTGATAGTTCTAGTCGTCTCTCCGACATAGCCCCGCCCACATGGGCATTTAATTAAGTACACCACATAGGTGGTTAAGCAAGTGTGAAAGCCATTAATTTTAAACTTCTTTCCAGTAATTGGATGAACAAATGTGGGCCCTTTAATTATGTTGTTACAACAAGAGCATCCCAAGCAGGGATAACACCCCTCATTCTTACTTTTAATAAATCTTTGTGTTGGCCTAATGTTTGTCCCTATGTCTGCTCTAACTAGTTGTTGTTTCAAATTAAAACTCTGTTTATACGCAGGCATGGGTAAATTCTTAAATTCCTTAATTTGGGGGTTACATTCAGAGAGTATTGACCAATGCTTTCTCAGGATGCGTTGGATTTGGTTAGACTGGGAATTAAATTCAGATACAAATATGAGGCGATCCTCTTTATTATTTTGTTTCTGTTTTAAACTTTCTCTAGAAACAGAAAGCGCATGATTAATTTCAGCTTCTAATATATCTGATGGGTATCCTCTTTTAAAAGAGGATACCCATCAGATATATTAGAAGCTGAAATTAATCATGCGCTTTCTGTTTCTAGAGAAAGTTTACTTAGAGTAAAACAGAAACAAAATAATAAAGAGGATCGCCTCATATTTGTATCTGAATTTAATTCCCAGTCTAACCAAATCCAACGCATCCTGAGAAAGCATTGGTCAATACTCTCTGAATGTAACCCCCAAATTAAGGAATTTAAGAATTTACCCATGCCTGCGTATAAACAGAGTTTTAATTTGAAACAACAACTAGTTAGAGCAGACATAGGGACAAACATTAGGCCAACACAAAGATTTATTAAAAGTAAGAATGAGGGGTGTTATCCCTGCTTGGGATGCTCTTGTTGTAACAACATAATTAAAGGGCCCACATTTGTTCATCCAATTACTGGAAAGAAGTTTAAAATTAATGGCTTTCACACTTGCTTAACCACCTATGTGGTGTACTTAATTAAATGCCCATGTGGGCGGGGCTATGTCGGAGAGACGACTAGAACTATCAAAGATAGGATAATTGAACATAAAAGCTCCATTCGAATTAAGAATTTTAAAGCGCCAGTAGCACAGCATTTTGTAGAAATGGGCCATTCAATTGGGCAATTGCGTTTTCAAATTATTGAGAAAATAGAAATGCCAAGAAGGTTAGGGAATAGAGAACTTCTCCTTAAACAGAGAGAAAGTTTTTGGATTTGGAAATTAGGCACTATGGAACCGAATGGGTTAAATAAAGACCTTGATATGTCTGTTTTTCTATAAATTAATTTTCTATTGATTAGTCTGTACCTGAGATTGTAATATGATTCTATAAATGTATATTTGTTATTATGATTGTAACTAAATTATAACTAATATAGTATAGAATTGTTTTTAATTGTTTTGATGTAAAATGTGTAATTATTTTGATGTAAAGGGTTAATAGGAAGTTGCATGTGCAGCGCCACCTAGTGGTGTTTAGGTTTAAATAGAATCATTTCAGTATGATGTTTAGCATGAATAAGGTAGCAATACCGAAACGTTGCTGTTAATGTTGTGTTGTGCCTAATAAACACAATTGTTTGCTGCTACTCTTTTTGGATTTTTTTGGATGTCTGCTTCAGTATGTCACAGTACATTTTGGCATTCATAGTTCCCTCAATGAACTGTAGCTCCCCAGTACCGGTAGTACTCATGCAGGCCCAGACCATGACACTCCCACCACTATGTTTGGCTGTAGGCAAGACACACTTGTCTTTGTACTCCTCACCTAGTTGCCGCCACCCATTTTTGACACCATCTAAACCAAATAAGTTATCTTGGTCTCATTGGACCACAGGACCTGGTTCTAGTAATTCATGTACTTAGTCTGCTTGTCTTTAGCAAACTGTTTGCAGGCTTTCTTGTGCATTATCTTTAGAAGAGGCTTCCTTCTGGGACGACAGACATGCAGACCAATTTGATGCAGTGTGCAGCGTATGGTCTGAGCACTGACAGGCTGATCCCTTCAACCTCTGCAGCAATGCTGGCAGTACTCATATGTCTATTTCCCAAAGACAACCTCTGGATATGATGCTGAGCATGTGCACTTATCTTCTTTAGTCAACCATGGCGACGCCTGTTCTGAGTGGAACCTGTCCTGTGAAACCGCTGTATGTCTTGCCCACCAAGCTGCAGCTCAGTTTCAGGGTCTTGGCAATCTTCTTATGGCCTAGGCCATCTTTATGTAGAGCAACAATTCTTTTTTTTAGATCCTCAGAGAGTTCTTTGCCATGAGGTATCATGTTGAACTTCCAGTGACCAGTATGAGAGAGTGTGAGAGCGATGAGACCACATTTAACACACCTGCTCCCCATTCACACCTGAGACCTTGTAACACTAACGAGTCACATGACACCGGGGAAGGAAAATGGCTAATTTGAAATTTCTACTTAGGGGTGTGCTTACTTTTGTTGCCAACGGTTTAGACATTAATGGCCGTGTGTTGAGTTATTTTGAGGGGACAGCAAATTTACACTGTTATACAGGCTGTACACTCACTACTTTACACTGTAGCAAAGTGCCATTTCTTCAGTGTTGTTACATGAAAAGATATAATAAAATATTTACAAAAATGTGAGGGGTGTACTCACTTTTGTGAGATACTGTACATACAAAGAGAAAACATTGAAAATTTTAAACAAAATCCATGAGAATGTTTTTAAAAAACCAATGGGCTCGTTTCCATTGAGCCGTTAAAAATGGAGCCGAAAGCTACCGAAGATGCTGACAGCTAAAAGTAATTTACGGCTCTATTTAAGTACCAGGTTTCCATTGAAATAGTTTTCGGATTGCGTGCAGACGCCCTTTTTGTGTTGACGCTTACACCCGATGCTGGATTTCTTGAAAATTAATAGGTTACTATGGTAATCCGGCCTTACACTACACTTTACACTCGATCACATATACGGCACTGCATACAAGTGCGGCGCATATATTTTACCTGTCGTTTGCTGTTCAGATAAAAGCAAACACCTAACTCCTGCACAATATATGCCTCTAAACCGCCATCCCCCACCGCAATAACTAATAAATGTATTAACCCCTAATCTGCCAATCATAATAATGCAAAGTATCTTTAAAAATTATTAACCCCTAAACCGCCATACCCCCACATCACAACTAACAATAACATGTATTAACCTCTAAGCCACCATCCCCCACATCGCAACTAACAATAAAATATATTAACTCCTAAACCACCATCCCCCACAACACAAAATATTAATCTGATCACTAAGCCTCCTAAGCTAACACCCCCCAAAAGTTAACCCCCATTACATAAAATAAAAAAAAAACATTTTATAGTTTAAATAGGTAGATTGTGTTGTGGGGAGATGTTATATTAGGGATTAATAGTTTAAAGAGGTCTTTGGGGGGTAGTTATCAACGTGTCAACTTTCCTGCCATCGCCGGCCCAATATGCCCGCCTAAGCTCGCCTACCTTCGGCGCCGTGGACCTGAAAAAATACGCCTTATCAAATAAAGCTGTCAAAAAGCCGCGGGGTGATGAGCAGTGGACTGTGAGAGTTATCACACATCCGATCTCGCTGCTCTTCGGCTTTTTCACAGCTTTATTGCTAGCCTGTCACTAAGCAACCACACTAAACTACACTGTTCTACCCCCTATACCGGCGCCCCCGGAGCCCCCCGCAACTAAATAAAGTTACTAACCCCTAAACCGCCGCTCCTAGACCCTGCCGCAAGTCTTATAAATGTATTAACCCCTAAACCGCCGCTCCTAGACCCTGCCGCAAGTCTTATAAATGTATTAACCCCTAAACCGCCGCGCCTAGACCCCGCTGCAAGTCTTATAAATGTATTAACCCCTAAACCGCCGCTCCCGGACACCGCTGCCACCTACATTATACCTAGTAACCCCTATCCTGTCCCCCCTATACCGTCGCCCTCTATAATAAAGTTATTAACCCCTATCCTGCTAATCCCGCACCTCGCCGCAAATAAATAAATAGTTCAACCCCTAAACCGCGGCTCCCTGAACCCGCCGCAACCTATATTAAATTTATTAACCCCTATCCTGCCCCCCCTACACCGTCGCCACCTATAATAAATTTATTAACCCCTATCCTGCCCCCCACTACACCGCCGCCACTGTAATAAAATTATTAACCGCTAAACCTAAGTCTAACACTAACCCTAACACCCCCCTAACTTAAATATTAATTAAATAAATCTAAATAATATTTCTATTATTAACTAAGTTAATCCTATTTAAAACTAAATACTTACCTATAAAATAAACCCTAATATAGCTACAATATAAATAATAATTACATTGTAGCTATCTTAGGATTTATATTTATTTTACAGGTAACTTTTTATTTATTTTAGCTAGTTAGAATAGTTATTAAATAGTTATTACCTATTTAATAACTACCTAGCTAAAAGAAATACAAAATTACCTGTAAAATAAATCCTAACCTAAGTTACAATTAAACCTAACACCACACTATCATTAAATAAATTAAACAAACTACCTTCAAATAACTACAATTAAATACAATTACATAAACTAACTAAAGTACAAAAAATAAAAAAAGCTAAGTTACAAAAAATAAAAAAAATAAGTTACAAACATTTAAAAAAATATTACAACAATTTTAAGCTACTTACACCTAATCTAAGCCCCCTAATAAAATAACAAACCCCCCCAAAATAAAAAAAATGCCCTACCCTATTCTACATTAAAAAAGTTCAAAGCTCTTTTACCTTACCAGCCCTTAAAAGGGCCTTTTGTGGGGGCATGCCCCAAAGAGTTCAGCTCTTTTGCCTGTAAAAGAAAAATACAACCCCCCCAACATTAAAACCCACCACCCACATACCCCTAATCTAACCCAAACCCCCCTTAAAATAACCTAACACTAATCCCCTGAAGATCATCCTACCTTTAGTTGTCTTCACTCAGCCGAGCCACCGATGGAACTGAAGAGGACATCCGGACCGGCAGAAGTGATCATCCAAGGGGCGCTGAAGAAATCTTCCATCCGATGAAGTGATCCTCCAAGCAGCGCTGAAGAAATCTTCCATCAGGGCGAGGTCATCTTCCAAGAGGCGCTGAAGAAGTCTTCTATCCGGGCGAGGTCATCTTTGAAGCCGGGTCCTGAATCTTCATCCCGCTGACGCGGAACATCCTTCTTTCCCGACGGACTACCGACGAATGAAGGCTCCTTTAAGGGACGTCATCCAATCAGATTGAGCTCACATTCTATTGGCTGTTCCGATCAGCCAATAGAATGCGAGCTCAATCTGATTGGCTGATTGGATCAGCCAGTCGGATTGAACTTGAATCTGATTGGCTGATTCCATCAGCCAATCAGATTTTTCCTACCTTAATTCCGATTGGCTGATAGAATCCTATCAGCCAATCGGAATTGAAGGGACGCCATCTTGGATGACGTCCCTTAAATGAGCCTTCATTCGTCGGTAGTCCGTCGGGAAAGAAGGATGTTCTGCGTCGGCGGGATGAAGATTCAGGACCCTGCTTCGAAGATGACCTCGCCCGGATAGAAGACTTCTTCAGCACCTCTTGGAAGATGACCTCGCCCGGATGGAAGATTTCTTCAGCGCCCCATGGATGATCACCTCTGCCGGTCCGGATGTCCTCTTCAGTTCCATCGGTGGCTCGGCTGAGTGAAGACAACTAAAGGTAGGATGATCTTCAGGGGATTAGTGTTAGGTTATTTTAAGGGGGGTTTGGGTTAGATTAGGGGTATGTGGGTGGTGGGTTTTAATGTTGGGGGGGTTGTATTTTTCTTTTACAGGCAAAAGAGCTGAACTCTTTGGGGCATGCCCCCACAAAAGGCCCTTTTAAGGGCTGGTAAGGTAAAAGAGCTTTGAACTTTTTTAATGTAGAATAGGGTAGGGCATTTTTTTATTTTGGGGGGGTTTGTTATTTTATTAGGGGGCTTAGATTAGGTGTAAGTAGCTTAAAATTGTTGTAATATTTTTTTAAATGTTTGTAACTTATTTTTTTTATTTTTTGTAACTTAGCTTTTTTTATTTTTTGTACTTTAGTTAGTTTATGTAATTGTATTTAATTGTAGTTATTTGTAGGTAGTTTATTTAATTTATTTAATGATAGTGTAGTGTTAGGTTTAATTGTAACTTAGGTTAGGATTTATTTTACAGGTAATTTGTATTTCTTTTAGCTAGGTAGTTATTAAATAGTTAATAACTATTTAATAACTATTCTAACTAGCTAAAATAAATACAAAGTTACCTGTAAAATAAATATAAATCCTAAGATAGCTACAATGTAATTATTAATTATATTGTAGCTATCTTAGGGTTTATTTTACAGGTAAGTATTTAGTTTTAAATAAGAATAATTTATTTAAGTGTAGTGTAGTGTTAGGTGTAATTGTAACTTAGGTTAGTTTTTATTTTACAGGTAAATTTCTCTTTATTTTAGCTAGGTAAGCTATTAAATAGTTAATAACTATTTAATGATAGAAGGGAGAAAAAAGGAGGCGCCACAATAGTGTGAGATCGTAGGTATAAGGGACCCCCACAAAACGACACAGGATCACTTACTAGATTATAAGCACTTGAGAAGTGCCACAGGTGCAGGCTGAACTATTAAAAGCTGTCCAGCGAGCTTATCCTCACGATCCAATAGCCAAAGGGTAAAATTCAGATTCCCCCACCTGTACTGGAGTCGGAGATGAGCCAAGTATTGATATGGATTCCCACTCGGGGCAAAAGTACAGCTCATATAGAGCTAGAAGCTGGTTAAAAGTCAGAACGACTAATAAAAGCAATAGTATAAAAAAGCGTGATGACAGATAGGTTAAAATATAACATATAAGTTTATTAAAACCTAATAAACTTATATGTTATATATTAACCTATCTGTCATCACGCTTTTTTATACTATTGCTTTTATTAGTCGTTCTGACTTTTAACCAGCTTCTAGCTCTATATGAGCTGTACTTTTGCCCCGAGTGGGAATCCATATCAATACTTGGCTCATCTCCGACTCCAGTACAGGTGGGGGAATCTGAATTTTACCCTTTGGCTATTGGATCGTGAGGATAAGCTCGCTGGACAGCTTTTAATAGTTCAGCCTGCACCTGTGGCACTTCTCAAGTGCTTATAATCTAGTAAGTGATCCTGTGTCGTTTTGTGGGGGTCCCTTATACCTATGATCTCACACTATTGTGGCGCCTCCTTTTTTCTCCCTTTTATCTGCAGATTGTCGCTGGTGCCATCAGCCTTGGAAGGAGTGTTTGCTGCCGCATACCCGCAAATTAGTGGACATCCGGAGGAAAGAATCTCCATTACATGAACTGTGTATGAGGACTATACGTATACTATAGAATACCTGGGTACCCTATTGTATGTATCCTGTATTGCTATGCAATATCTTCACCAATATGTGTCTTTAATATCACTTGTTACTATTGTGTGTTTTTAATATCACTCGCATTGATAGTTACTTGGTCTTAGCAACATTGTATTTGTTGTTTGAGGTATATTTATATTGTGCTTTTTATTAGAAGGACACATTATATATCACTTTTTGGCACTGTATATTACGCTATACTGCGTCCACATATACCATATTGTTTTATATATTTAATATTCAATTTTTATATATATTTTTTTTCTCTATATATATATATATATCCAATACCAGTTCTATATCACATAATAAGTATAGTTGTGAATTTACATCACGCACATCTCGAATTCCTTGCCCTTTGTTGAAGAGGATACTAAGGATACTGAGATATATAAATTTTGTATGTCCTTTTTTTGTATGCACTTTATTTGTGTGCACCATTTCTAGGCGCCTTCACTTTTCGATATTACATTTTGTAATAACTATTTAATAGCTATTGTACCTAGTTAAAATAAATTGAAATTTGCCTGTAAAATAAAAATAAATCCTAAGATAGCTACAATATAATAACTATTTATATTGTAGCTATATTAGGGTTTATTTTAAAGGTAAGTATTTAGTTTTAAATAGGATTAACTTAGTTAATAATAGAAATATTATTTAGATTTATTTAATTAATATTTAAGTTAGGGGGGTGTTAGGGTTAGTGTTAGACTTAGGTTTAGGGGTTAATAATTTTATTACAGTGGCGGCGGTGTAGTGGGGGGCAGGATAGGGGTTAATAAATTTATTATAGGTGGCGACGGTGTAGGGGGGGCAGGATAGGGGTTAATAAATTTAATATAGGTTGTGGCAGGGTCAGGGAGCGGCAGTTTAGGGGTTAATACACTTATTATAGTTGCGGCAGGGTCAGGGAGCAGCGGTTTAGGGGTTAATAGGTATAGAGTAGCTTGCGGTGGGCTCCGGGAGCGGCGGTTTAGGGGTTAATCATTTTATTTAGTTGCAGCGGTGTAGGGGTGGACAGATTAGAGGTGTTTAGACTTGGGGTACATGTTAGGGTGTTAGGTGTAGACAGCTCCCATAGAAATCAATGGGATGTCTGTTAGCAGCGAACTTGTACTTTCGCTATGGTCAGACTCCTATTGATTCCTATGGGATCCGCCGCCTCCAGGGTGGCGGTTTGAAAACCAGGTACGCTGGGCCGTAAAAGTGCCGAGCGTACCTGCTAGTTTTTTGATAACTAGCAAAAGTAGTCAGATTGTGCCGTACTTGTGTGCGGAACATCTGGAGTGACGTAAGAATTGATCTGTGTCGGACGGAGTCCGGCGGATCGAAGTTTACGTCACAAAATTCTACTTTTGCCGGTCTGCAGCCTTTGATAACTAAGGCGAATCAGCCTCGCCACAAATACGCTGCGGAATTCCAGCGTATTTGAGGTTGATGGCTTGATAACTACCCCCCTTTTTATCAACTGTTTGTATCAACATTGGAATATTTTTGAATTGGCATTGTCTGTTTTAATAAGTTTATTATTATGCACCTTTACCATCTATAGTGCAATTTTTTGGAAAGGTCTAGTTACTAAATGGGCATAATCTAGGTGATCTAAAGCAAAAATGAAGAATGAGATAGGTCAAGCAAAGCAGTCTGGGTAGTCCTGGGTGGGGCACAGTGAGGCAAGATTGGCTTTGTGTATTTCTGAGTGAGCTTTGGGCAGCTTGAGTATATTTCAATTAAACTGTACATACAGAGAGGATAGACTGTATGAAAGAGCTAACAATTTACAAATTGTGGGAAGATTAGTAGCTCTGTGGATAATAAATCATTGTACTCCATAAATGTTTTCTGAAACATTTACTTCTGCACACAGAAATCTCTGGACACACTCTCTACATATATAAAAAGAGAGACACACTCAACCTGGTAACAAACCATAGCATACTAGCTTGTTCTATGGCTAGTTTCCACCCTAGGAACAGCCTATTTTCGCTCAACATGTGCCTGTCATATAGAAGAACTTTATTTTAGTATATCAGTCTGGTCCTGTCTAAACAGTACACCCCCAAAATACCAGGCAATCCCTCTCTGAATGAGAGAGAAACCCCAGACATACATTTCGGCCTAGTGTGGGCCTTGTTAGTGAGGAGCAGCCATATCCCTCTAGGAGCAGCCTCTTTTTTCTCAACATGTGCATTTCACAGAGAAGAACTGTCCTGCAGTATTTTAGTCTGGTCCTCACTACACAATAGGCTCCAAACAGGAACTTACACTGTTTGAAAATAAAATACATTGTGGTTGTTTTTTATTGTTAGTAAAAGTGTTTTAAGATTCAGAGCAAATATTATAGCCAAGAAAGAAATGTATTATTGTTACTTCCTCATCCCCAGTGATCTGTTATTATCCTTGAAATCCCTATGTACTGAATAGAGAAGATTATTCTTTTCTCACTAAATCTTCAATTAGACAGAACATTGCTCTAGTAGAGCTACATCTAGAGATTCAACAAATGTTATAACACTTGGCAAAGCATTCAAGCAAGTCTAATGCACATTCAAACCAGGCTGCACCTGCTTATGAGATATGCATTTTGTTTGAACAAGTGCAGTCACTTGTAATAACATTTGCTTCATCCATATCGTAGCTAATTATGCTAGTACTAATGAGAATTTCCTTATCATATTTAATTTGCAAATTCGTTAAATAAAAGTGATTATAACATAATATGGTACTTCAGAAGAGTAGTTTTGCTTTATAAAAGGTTCCAACATGCATTTGTGAGGTATTGTTAATTATATAATTAAAAGGGACATGAAACTTATTTTTTTATTTTTTGTGATTCAGATAGAGCATACAATTTTAAACAACTTTTTAATTTGCTTATTTTATCAGATTTGTTTTGTTCTCTTGTTATCCTTTGTTGAAATGTATAACTAGGTAGGCTCAGGAGCTGTGAGCTAGCTGATTAGTGACTGCACATATATGCCTCATGTGATTGGCTTACTGATGTGTTCAGCTTTTTCCCAATAGTGCATTGCTGCTCCTTCAAGAAAGGATACCAAGAAAATGAAGTTCTATGGACATAGATAAATAATAAACAACCCCCTTCTGAACATGTATTGATTTTAAACCTTCAAGCACATATTTGAAAACATATCATGAAAACTGGAATCTTAAGAAGAAACAGAAAGTACTATGTGTTAAAGGGACAGTATAGACCATTTTTCATATAACTGCATGTAATAGACACTACTATAAAGAATAATATGCACAGATACTGATATAAAAATCCAGTATAAAACCATTTAAAAACTTACTTAGAAGCTCTCAGTTTAGCTCTGTTGAAAATGTTAGCTGGAACACACACTGAAAGTGGCTGTATAGCAAAATCCCCCCCTCCTCTGCATATAAAAAGACATTTTACACAAACAGGAGCAAGCTGGAGTAGGTAGACAACACTCTACTCCTAAAACTTTGAGGATGGGTTAGGAGTCTGAAAATCGTGCAATATTATTTAAAAATAAGCAAAACTATACATTTAAAAAAAACAAAAAAACCTTTATGGGCTATATAAATGGATCATCTACAAAACATTTATGCAATGAAAAATCTAGTGTAATGTCCTCTTTTATGTTGGTTGTCATAAGAGACAGTAAAAATCAAACATTGTGTCCACACACAGGCATCTATTTATCAAGCCGTCAACTTACTTGCATTCAACGGCACCAATATGCTCGCCTAAGATCGCCTAACATTGCTGCCGCGGACCTGAATACGCTCTCCAAAATTATTAAAAAAGCTGTCAAAAAGCCGCGCACCAAGTACGGTGCAATGAGCAGCGTACTGTTGTTAACTAACAGTCATCGATCTTGCTGCTTTTCAGGTTTTTCATAGCTTTCTTGGTACCCTGTCACTAAACACCCACACTATACTATACTGTTTACCCCCTATACCGCCGCTCTCGGAGCCCACCGCAACTCTAATAAATGTATTAACCCCTAAACCGCCGCTCCCGGAGCCCACCACCACCTACATTATACTTATTAACCCCTAATCTGCCGCCCCCTACACCGCCACCATCTACATTATATTTATTAACCCTAATCTGCCCCCCCTACACCGCCGCCACCTACCTACATTTATTAACCCCTAATCTGCCGCCCTAATGTCGCCAGAACTATATTAAATTTATTAACCCCTAAACCTAAGTCTAACCCTAACAACCCTTAACTTAAATATAATTTAAATAAATCTAATTAAATATTCCTATCATTAAATAAATTATTCCTATTTAAAACTAAATACTAACATATAAAGTTACATTGTGGCTAGCTTAGGTTTATTTTTATGTTACAGGCAACTTTGTATTTATTTTAACTAGGTAGAATAGTTATTAAATAGTTATTAAATATTTAATAACTTCCTAGTTAAAATAAATACAAATATACCTGTAAAATAAAACCTAACCTACGTTACAATTACACCTAACACTACACTATAATTAAATTAAGTCCCTAAACTAAATACAATTAAATAAAATTATCTAAAGTACAACCCCCCCCCCGCTAAATTACAGAAATAATAAACAAATTACAAGATTTTTAAACTAATTACACATAATCTAATCCCCCTAACAAAATAAAAAAGCCCCCCCAAAATAAAAAAGCCCTACCCTACACTAAATTACAAATAGCCCTTGAAAGGGCCTTTTGCGGGGCATTGCACCAAAGTAATCAGCTCTTTTATCTGTAAAAAAAAATTACAAACCCCCCAACATTAAAACCCACCACCCACACAACCAACCCTACTCTAAAACCCACCCAATCCCCCCTTAAAAAAATCTAACACTAACCCCTTGAAGATCACCCTACCATGAGAAGTCTTCACCCAACCGTGAAGTCCTCAACGAAGTCAGCAGAAGTGGTTCTCCAGACGGGCAGAAGTGGTCCTCCAGACAGGCAGAAGTCTTCATCCAGACGGCATCTTCTATCTTCATCCATCCGGCGCGGAGCGGCTCCATCTTCAAGACATCCGACGTGGAGCATCCTCTTCTGATGTCTTCTTCAACAATGACGGTTCCTTTAAAATATGTCATCCAAGATGGCGTCCCTTCAATTCCGATTGGCTGATAGAATTCTATCAGCCAATTGGAATTAAGGTAGGAAAAATCCTATTGGCTGATGCAATCAGCCAATAGGATTGAAGTTCAATCCTATTGGCTGATCCAATCAGCCAATAGAATCCAAGCTCAATCCTATTTTTTTTATTGTATTTAATTGTATTTAGTTTAGGGAATGTATTTAATTATATTGTAGTGTTAGGTGTAATTGTAACTTAGGTTAGGTTTTATTTTACAGGTTATTTTACAGGTTATTTTACAGGTTTTATTTTGGCTGATCCAATCAACCAATAGAATGCGAGCTCAATCCTATTATTTAATTGTATTTAATTGTATTTAGTTTAGGGAATGTATTTAATTATAGTGTAGTGTTAGGTGTAATTGTAACTTAGGTTAGGTTTTATTTTACAGGTATATTTGTCTTTATTTTAACTAGGAAGTTATTAAATAGTTAATAACTATTTAATAACTATTCTACCAAGTTAAAATAAATACAAAGTTGCCTGTAAAATAAAAAATAAACCCTAAGATAGCTACAATGTAACTATTAGTTATATTGTAGCTAGCTTAGGGTTTATTTTATAGGTAAGTATTTAATTTTAAATAGGAATAATTTATTTAATGATAGGAATATTTATTTAGATTTATTTAAATTATATTTAAGTTAGTGGGTGTTAGGGTTAGACTTAGGTTTAATAAATTTAATATAGTGGGGGAGGTGTAGGGGGGCAGTATAGGGGTTAATAAGTATAATGTAGGTGGCGGTGGTGTAGGGGGGGCAGATTAGGGGTTAATAAGTATAATGTAGGTGGTGGTGGGCTCCGGGAGCGGCGGTTTAGGGGTTAATAAGTTTATTTTGTTGCGGCGGGGTACGGGAGCGGTGGGATAGGGGTTAATAATTTTATTTAGGTGGCGGCGGCGTAGGGGCGGCAGATTAGGGGTAAATAAATATAATGTAGGTGGTGGCGGTGTAGGGGCGACAGATTAGGGGTGTTTAGACTCGGGGTACATGTTAGGGTGTTAGGTGTAAACGTTCCCATAGGAATCAATGGGATATCGAGCAGCAGCGAACATAAGCTTTCGCTGCTTTTAGACTCCCATTGATTCCTATGGCATCTGCCGTTTCCAGGGGGGCGATTGAAAACCAGGTACGCTGGGCCGGAATAGTGGCGAGCGTACCTGGTAGAAAATTGATAACAAGCAAAAGTAGTCAGATTGTGCCAAATTTGCATTCAGAACATCTGTAATGACGTAAGCATCAATCTGTGTCAGACTGAGTCCAGCGGATCGTATGTTACGTCACAAAATTCTACTTTTGCCGGTCTGTAGGGTTTGATAACTAAGGGGAATCAGGCTTGCCACAAATACGCTGCGGAATTCCAGGGTAATTGCGGTTGACGGCTTGATTAATAGATGCCACAGTATTGGACAATGATTTGCATAATGTTTTTGTAGGTATACCCTAACTCACAGATTCCCAGTAGAAAGATTTTAGGAATTATAAGATAAAGACATTCCATATTGAACACTTTGTCAAGATCATCACCTTCAATCACTTCAAAGGATTTATTTTTTCACAAACTTTTTTCTTTAGTTTTAGATCCATATTTCTTTTAATTTTTTTATATATGTGCATATACATACATTCAAGCTATCAATGTTATGTCTATTTTGCAATATGTTATGTATGTCACATTAAATTGTTATAACTCAACAAATTTTAACGTTCACTTATTACACTTTAGCCTATTGGCGCTCTCTACTACTATATCTAGATGTTTTATATTACCACCAACTTACTCAGTTTACAACTGCAATGAAAAGTAGGCCTAATGCTTTTCATTCTCTACACCTTGAGATAAAGGTCAAGCATAGATACAACTCATTTAAAAATTAAAATGTTGAATTATTTTCTGACAGCCGTGCAGTTAAACAATTTGTTAAATAAACAGGAAATTATTTGATAAAAACATGGTTTAATTAATTAAACGGATTTCTGTTTAGTAACAGTGCAAATAATACACACATAAACTAAGTTTCACTGTACATTCAGTAGAATTCTTACAATGGAAAATCTCATCACTGAATATCTGGCAAGAATGCAATAGCTGAAAAGGTACATAAAGATGGAGGATAGTTCTTATAAAATTATAAACGCACAGTGATGTTTCACCATAAAATACAGGTTACTGGAACGCCCAAGAAACTCCCATATATATTATGGGGCCTATTTATTAATGTGCGTATCATGTCCGCCGCACATCGATAAATGCTTACAGCATAAGCTGTCGGCATTTATCATTTCACAAGCAGTTCTTGTGAACTGCTTGTGCAATGCCGCCCCCTGCAGATTTGCGGCCAATCGGCCGCTAGCAGGGGGTGTCAATCAGCCTGATCGTATAGGATTGGGCGGATTGATGTCCGCAGCCTCAGAGCAGGCGGACAAGTTATGGAGCAGCGGTCTTAAGACTGCTGCTTTATAACTGCTGTTTCCGGTGAGCCTAAAGGCTCGCACGGAAACAGGCGCATCAAGCTCCATGACGTGGTTTTTCTCTATTTCTAATATGATTTCATGTTTGTAGTTTTACAAAAATGCATTTTTTAAAGTGCATTGTGTAAAACATGTTTTTTGGAGTTGACATTTTTTCTAAAATATTTATTGCTGAAATATGATGTCCCTCTTCTGAACGTGTTATACTTATGACCGCAATTGCACTGTAACAAACGTTTTTTATTAATAACAAGTTTATTAAAGGGCAGTCCCAATATTATAACACATTCAGAACAGTGAGAAGTAATATGGGCAATAACAGATTATTTAAAAAAAAAAAAAAAAAAAAACCCAGCCAATTCCCAAAAAAACACTTTTTTACTCAAAGCAAAGTTGAAAAAATTAGATTTTGTAAAACTAGAAAGCCACAGCTATTGTTTTCTATGAAATATTAATATCCTAAACATGACATCTCCTTCCAAAAAAAAGAAGAAAGCACGTCAACAGCAAAAAACACGATTTAACAAAAACATGACAAGACTTTTTATAGCATTATACAATAAAATACATATGACTAAAATATTGTATATACATGTATAATATATATATATATACAGTATTCCCACAACTCCTATAGGTTTTTTGTTCATGTCCTACTTTCACTATTCTATTGTAACAAAAGAGATTGATTCTGTTGACACGTACATTTACATTACTCCTTTAATGTAGGTGTCAATGCTTTCAAACTTCCGCCAATAGCTTTGGCACCCACAGAACTGTGTAGTAAAATGCCTCTCAGCAAGACTGAATTCAAACACTGATTTCACTGGCATTCTCGACTGCCATTACTACAATGTTTTTTATCATCGGGACGAAGTGAGTGTGAAAATAATGTTGCCTGCATTAACATCTTGCTTAAAGCAAGTTTTTCCGTAGCCAAATTCCACCCACCACTTGCCCAATATGAAGGAGCCAATGAATTAAGAATTGAATGACACTGAGGCGTCCATTTTGATTTGTATAAAGCAGGAGCAGAAACGTACTTATATGCATGCAAACAGCATGCACTAACTGTATTTTTTGATTGCTGACAGAAAGAAACACAATTTTAGCTGATTCCTATCGAGCATGTGTAAAATGTTAAACATTAAAATACGCACTAGAAAAGTGTAATTTTTGTTAAAAAATGGTGCCAAAAATGTATTTTCAACATGAATCCCTTGAAAAACTGGCAGAAAGTGTTTATGTAATGTTTTTGTGGCATGAATTTGTTTAGAATTGAATATTTTTCACAGGGTTTGCAAAATATTTAAAAATGGTTTACATTTAAATACCCCACACAAAATTAATGCATTTTTAAGATAACTATAATTCAAATAGAGTCTATAGTTTCCTCACACTAAAGAGAATTAATTTTGATAAACTTTTAAACACATTTTCCTCACTGTTAAGGAGAACAGAATCAGACTTCCCACACATTTCTATGGAAACAATTATTGGATCCTTTTATTTACAGTTTACTTTTTCTAAATATAAATCGGGGCTTTGTAACACACATTTTTTCTTGGATTTTTTTTTTTTTGTTTATATGGGCTTTTATTCACAGTGACCGCTGTTTTTAACATTGTGGATTTTAAGGACTATATCAATTTCCTTTATTAGATTTTTCTAACCACATATGCACATTTTACTTCATGTGGTATTATAATTATAATAATATACTTGAAAAAGGATTTTAAAATATCTGCTTTTATATCTTGCTGCAGCATGCTTTCATATGAGTTAAACCATATACACATTCCCTTGGCTATACTAAAAGAATGTGACAAATATACATGATATGTACTGGTATGTATTACAGGAAAATATTGATATACTCCAGTTAATTTGCTTTCCTCAGATACTCACTCATAGGGGCCGATTTAACAAGGTCTGTATCTGTCCCAATGCCTCTGAAACAGCAGTTAAGAAGCAGGTGTCTTAAGACTATTGTTCCTTAACTGGTCTGCCTGCTCTGAGCGGCGGCGAGCAATCAACACGATCAGATATGATCTGGTTGATTGACACCCACTGCTATGAATCTGCAGGGGCGAAACTGCACAAGCAGTTAACCAGAACTGCTTGTGCAATGATAAATGTGGACAGCGTATGCTGTCGGCATTCAGCGATGTCTGTCGGACATAATGCGCTACAGCGTATCATGTTGGACAGACATTGTTAAATCGGCCCCATAGTGTGCTTGTAGGAGGTTACTTAAGGTTAGTCTTAGAGGCTGCTTTATCCTAATTGTATAGGCTCCATTTATTAAGCTGAGAGAGCTCTTCAAGACTGTTATATATATTAGGGATGTGCATTTGGATCCTTCGTGAGGATCAAAATACAGAAGTAAGCAGCTGCTTTTTCCCTTCTGGTATTTTTATATCAAGATGAATTCCTGTAAAAGATCCCCACTTAAAGATCTGTGCAAATCCAGGATTGATTTTACAGGAATCAATCCGGCTACAAAAATATCCGATGGGAACAAGCGGCTGTTTACTTCCGCATTCACATTACTTATTAGAAGTAATTAAAATCTTCCTTGTATTCTTGAGGAAAATCCTTTCAAATTAGCTGGGCTCTCTCCCACTCCCATTGGTAGTTTAAGTTCATTGCATTCTTGAGGAAAATCCTTTCAAATTAGCTGGGCTCTCTCCCACGCCCATTGGTAGGTTAAGTTCATTGCATTCTTAAGGAAAATCCTTTCAAATTAGCTGGGCTCTCTCCCACTCCCATTGGTAGGTTAAGTTCATTGCATTCTTGAGGAAAATCCTTTCAAATTAGCTGGGCTCTCTCCCACTCCCATTGGTAGGTTGATTTCTGCTGTTTTCTATTGTTTACATACGTTTTCTATAACCAATACTGCATTATTGAAGGAGCTATTTCTAAGCAATCCAGAAGGTAAACTGGATACGTACCGAACCCTGATGAATTAATTATTCCTGACACAGAGGGATAAATTCTTACTAAGCTTACTAAAATATTTATCTACAAAAATTCCCATAGAATTTAAGTTTTATAGAATAAAAAGTATTTGCAGAAGGATTAAAACAAGTAGCCATATTGATCTCACCTTGCCTGAGCATGGGAACAGATAGGGGAACTGCCCTTGCTGGGTTTAAACTATTGTTTCTTGAGTGGAGACTCATGCAAATCCACCCTATGCTCTCATGTAACCAATTCCACAAGAACAGTGTGTGTCACTCATCCTGGTCCAATCAGTCCATAATGTATTTAATCTGCAACCTCTAAAGGTGGCAGAGAGGTAAGTTAGCAGTAGCTATTAGCAGTGTCATACATTTTTATATTTAAAGGGCCATAATACTCAAATGTTTAAACATTTGAAAGTGATGCAGTATAGCTGGAAAACGCTGACTAGAAAATATCACCTGAGCATCTCTATGTAAAAAAGAAAGATATTTTACCTCAAAAGTTTTTCAGTAGCCACATCCCATTGTAAAGGACTTCTAAGCAACAAATCAGTATGTCTGTCCCGGGACAGCGGAAGGAGCGAGCTTTCTTCCACACTCATCTTATTTCCCTATTCAGTGTAAGGAAGTTTACAATGAAATCTCATGAGAGTTAAGTAAAATCTCATGAGATCGACTAAAATATCAACATTTGGCATAATAATATCTTGCACATCGATATTTTTAGCTCTTATCATCATACATGAGGTTGGAGACTGAATAATATGGGACAAAAGTAAAGAATTTCCTATAAAACTTTGGCATAAAGGCCTTTTAGCTGTTTGAGCTCACGGCAGGATGCACATCGCCATATTTGAAGCTATATACGCACCACTTTGGCTGATAGAGATTCTCTTTTCTCACACCACCGCTACCCCTTTAGCATTCAAATGGAAGCACAGATTCTCTCTGCACTGAGGGAGCTGATGGGCTATATGGATTTCTACCAGCAAGTCCTTGCCACTGAGCTGAGAGCTGCTATGGACCCACTACAGTGCATGGCTACGCACAGGGAAGCTGCGGATGAGACCGACTGGCATGAAAGAGAACTACTACAAAGGAATGGGATGTCACATCGAGACTTAGTGGCGGTGTGCGTGAGGGAAATAGAAGACCCCAGTAGGGAGATAGTGGAGCAGGCAGAAATGGAAGAGCAGATCAATACCTTACAGCCCTCTCCCGCCCTCGCAGGGCCGATCCAGCGCAACGCAGCACATCCTGAGGTGTCGCTGACCCAGCTGCTTGGCCTCTCTCGAACACGCAGCTTACAGCCGTCAGCTCATTCTACATTCTGTGTTATGATGATGGTTTTATCATGAAACCCTCATGTAGCCGTGAGGGCCTATTTAAGAGAAACAGCTGAGGCAAGTACGGAGAGCAACGCAACACACTCAAAAAAAACTCCTGGCAGAAGGTAGCTATCAGTCAGTTGAACTGTGTAGGGGCTAAAGTGCATTTAGCTACTAATCTACTTATACAGCTTCTTGCGGTTGCAATGGCCTTATGTACTCAAGAACCCTTTTGTGAACACAGTGTCCCACTTCAATCTCTGTCCTATGCAGAGGTCTGTACACGGTCTCCTCTCAAGGTTGGAGTGGGCTAATGAGTATTTCATTTCGACATATGCGCCACCAGTATTGACCCGGAGCCAGAATATACATATATTTTCATTAGATTCGATTCCTCTAAGACATTGTTAAAACCTATATTGACATAGATGACACCATGGTTGAAGGATTCTAGTGATTCGGTATTGGATGACATTAACGACCACTAAACAATATGGCACTATGACTAGACTGCAGCCAGTTTCCTGTTTCTTCTCCAGCCTGTGATGTTGTCTGGGGTTGTATGTCTGTCTCTTTGTCGAGCTTATTTGTCTTTAACACTCATAATATAGGGGAACAATGTTATCTCTCCTTAAATTGCTGTTACCTAGGGGTTAAGTATCTAGGCACTTGCAAATATGTTCTTGGTATTCTAGTTTCTTTTTACAAGCTTGGATATACTCTGTTTCTGTCTGTTCACAGCATGGGTAATCATAGTATACAATATATATATTCTAGTCCATGTATTCATAACATGAAGTTGCCGCAGCTAGAACTCAGAGCAAGTAATGGGGTTTAGTATACTTTTGTGATACACAGGTGGGGTATAATGCCTATGCTGCGGACAGATAATATTTAGTAGACGTATTTGAGGGTGTTTGACCAGTTTGTGCTAAATTTTATGTTTGAGGGGCGCTGTCGGCGGCCGAGATAGCGTCCTGTAAATCATACCTAAATCATACCTAAAATAACTAAACATCCCTAAATTAATCTCATTTATCACCCTTCCTCAAGGTTCAAAATGGAGTGGATTTTGTTTACTGTCAGTGTTCGTATCCTGTTATAGCCTTATGCAACTATTTATATATTACATGAGCAGCTATGGTTAATGGATGCTAGGATGTTTAATTAGCACACGCTATTTATGTTTAGCGCCACTTTTCACTATACTGTTTTTGATATGCTATAATGTTCCCACTTTCTACAGACCACAACTGTGATGGCATTTTTACTCTGACAGAGGTTTCCCTTGTGCTATTTAGCATTGCCGTCTGCCAAGATCTATACCCTGCACTTTTTATGACATGTGCTCCCTTCACTTGTTATGATGCTATAGATATAAGTGGGGTACATAGTATATGTTAGCCTATATCGGGGTATTCATGATCTAATGAGGTCAGTTTGTAGTGTTTTTATGCGTACAACACCCAGGTTATATTTTAGACCTCTATGTTGCATGTATGGCACACATGTTTTATCTTAACTAAGATTATAAGCATAAGAGGTAACCACAATTTACTTTACCCTCTCACCCCCCCCCCCCATTGCACCCCCCCCCGGGTCAACGTGAGTTCCTGGGGGGTAATATTAGCCTGTCACCCAACGTGGTGAATCTTTTTCTGCGGTTTTAATCCGCACCCTCACATTTATTCAGATATTATAATTCATGCCCATAAGTGGCTATATATCATAATATTCACCTCCAACGTCATAAGCTTTCAGAGATGGGTTCAAGAGCGACCTATAGAATTAGATAGGAGGTATTTAAAATTAAAAAACTGAGGTTCTTTAGGTAAATATGTTTTAGTGGAAATATATTTCAATTTGTTCAAAAATATTTCATTGTATCTATACTTATGTAAATGTCATATGCATGTTAGAACATATTTTACATATCAATGTTATATGGAAAAAACCTCAATAAAAATCTTTGATTCAAAAAATCTCATGAGATCACAATAAACGAGTTCATGACCTCAGCACTGTTGATGCTGATTGGCTGCTGTTCATTTCTTCATTTTTTTTTTTACCTGCAGCTGGGCAGTAACTGAGTATAACTTTTGACACATAACTTACTCTGCTGAGCTGAGGAGATTGTGAGGTAAAATATCTTCCTTTTTTACATAGAGATGCTTAGGTGATATTTTCCTGTCAGCTTTTTACAGTTATACTGCATCAGTTTCAAGTGATTTAGCATATGAGTATTATGTCCCTTTAAGGCAATACTCCTAAACAAACCAATTAATTTATACATTACTGATGAACATGAGTCCTAAACATAAGCAACATATACAAAATTATACAAAGGTTGGAAGGTAAACATTTAAGCTGTTTTGTTCACTTATTCATATTAATTATGTAGACACAGCTACAACCTGTACCTGAGTCCTGAGTCAGGACCTCTCCAGAGGCTGCAAGTAAAAATTGGCATACAAACTACTTTGACTTGCTGAGACCAGACTGAGTTTCTTGCGTTATAGCTCTGTTCTCTGCTTGCTAAGCAACGGCAGAGCTTTGCTTCATTTTCCCTTTAGTTTGAACTACAACTTTGTGCAATTTGGTTTTCGATCTCTTACGTGCTGAGCTATGCTATCAACTCACTATAAAAACCAAGTTCTCTAGATAAACAGTGCTCTGACATTAGAGTTTATCTTTATCTATACCTATCCACCAGTGTATTTTTTTTAAAGATTCCTCTGACCTTTCTTGAACCCTGTTTTGGGCATTCTTAACCTGGGCATGGACCTAATATCCTTTGCTGCCGTGGGTCTGCAGCCCAACCCAATCAAGGTCCCATATTATCTGCCTAAGAACTATACCTGTATTCCTGTCTGTCAAGTAGCATGATGCGCCACTGTGTTCCAGCCTTACCAATTCACATTACCTGTTACAGGACCTTAAAGGGACAGTCAACACCAGAATTGTTGTTGTTTTAAAAGATAGATAATCCCTTAATTACCCATTCCCCAGTTTTGCATAACCAACACAGTTATAAAAATACACGTTTTACCTCTGTAATTACCTTGTATCTAAGCCTCTGCAGACTGTCCCCTTATTTCAGTTCTTTTGACAGACTTGCATTTTAGCCAATCAGTACTCACTCCTCGTTAAATTCATGTGCATGAGCTCCATGTTATCTATCTGAAAAACATGAACTAACGCCTTCTAGTGGTGTAAAAAATATATTTAGATTAGAGGCAGCCTTCAAGGTCTAAGAAATTAGCATAGGAACCTCCTAGGTTTAGCTTTCAACTAAGAATACCAAGAGAACAAAGCAAAAATTGGTGATAAAAGTGAATTGGAAAGTTTTTTAAAATTACA